>NC_086212.1:925000-1205000 GCF_035770615.1 Melospiza melodia melodia
GAGCTGCTGGTGACAGCAGCCAGGGACAGTGGGGAGGGACAAGTGCTTCCTCAGGCAGGTTCCTTCCGCTGCTTGTCACTCTGTGCCTCTGGGGCAGGAGCTGCTGCTGGGTTCCCCCTCCTGGGGAGCTCCCACACCCCTCTGTCTGTCTGTCTGTCTCTCTGTTGTTCTGACACACGTGGCTCGTTGCTTCTGCCTCAGCCTCTGCTGGCAGTGGTTCAAGGCCACAGGCTCAGATGGTGGGAGCTCCCTGTGCCTGTGTGGTCACACACGAGTGTCTCTGTTTTAAGAACAGGAAGCTGGGTTTGGGCAGGCAGCTGCTGAACTGCACTGAGCCTCTGACTGTGAGTGCAGAGTGTTTTCTCAAACATTTTATTAGATTTCTTTGTCTTCAAGTGAAGTGTGTGTTTTCAGGCAGGAGCCAGATGCAGAGAAGCCCTGTGGGCATTTCTGAGCAGTGAATCCCTCCCTGTGCCCCTTCCCTGTGCCCCTTCCCTGTTTCCCTTCCCTGCTCATTGTTTTGGCAAGTTAACAGGGGCAATAGAATGGACACAGGCACCAAGAGGAAGAATGGTCTTGTTTTCTATTAATATTGAGGCAAAACAGAAGTAAGAGAATACATTTGGTAAAACAATAAGCTTATTACTCTCTTGGCTTTAGCAACAGGTAAAAATAAGCAAGGTAATGCATCTAATCATTACTATAAGAGCCAGAGAGGGGGAATAGTGGCTGAGGAAGATACATCACCAATTGCCTGAACACTCCACCATCAGGCAGAGCCCTCAGTGCCTGGGCAGCCCTGTTCTGCAGCAAGGGCCTGGAGAACCCTTCCAGCAACTGGGAAATCCCACGTGGTGCATCCACCCCTAGCTGAGCTCTCCAGCTCACCCAAAAGCAGGGTCCAGCTTTATAGGCCCAAATTGACAGGTCCAAATGACTTGTTTGCCTTTTGGTGCAGAAAACATCTGATGGCCAGCTGGGGACAGCGCTTGGCCAGAGCCCAGGCCACAGCCAGGAGGGTTTTGCCTAAAATATTCTGACAAGTCTCTAGGGACAGCTGTAGGGAAGATTTCTTGATATACCCTACACAAGGTTATACAGACATCTCTACAACAGCCAGTTTGGCATTAAGAATAACTAATATAAATGTTTTAATAATCTATATTTAACTAAAGAACCTTGATGGTATTAATAGCATCATGCTGAAGATTCATCATATAAGTCACCTCAGGCTTAGGCCTGCTGTTCAGCCTTAGCATATCACTCATGCACTGTTCCTGGGCTGAACTTCCCCTGCTCAGGGACCAGCTTGCACACCCAGGTGTCCAGTAGAGGTGTGAAAAAATAGCCTGTGGCCCCCAGGCAGCTCAGCTGGGCCTTTGTGCAGGAGGTGTGTAGTGGTCCTGTAGGGCACTGGAGCAGCCCTTCCCAGCTGCTGAGCCTCCTGGAGCACCAGGTCCTCCCCAGACCTGTGCTCTCAAGCCTGATCCAGCCCCAGAGCACTGCAGTGGAGGTGCCTGAAGGCTTGTCCTGTCCTTTTGCCTTATTTTCCATCGAGAATGTGGAAAAAAGGCACGTGGTGTTCTACAGTGCTGTACTCTGCAGATGGCACAGAGGTTTCCTGTTGTGTGGGCTCTGGTAGCTGCTGGAGGTGGCTGCAGAGCCATGGGAAGGGAGTGTCAGAGCCTGTGGGCACTTGAGGGTCAAATATTCTTGCCCTGTAAGAGCTTGGTGTTGTTTTAAACCACTGAAGTACAAATTTTTATTCTCTGCTTGGAAATAAAGGCAACAGGAATACAGAACCCACCTCCTTGTGTGCAGCCTCAGTAATAGTGAACATATTTCTCGGTTTAAAGAAATGGAATTGCAAATTCATCCTGTGACAAGTTTTCTGTCCATCCCTGCTTTGTTCTGTAAGGCAGCCATGCTCTCCTTAGAGTGGGAATCAGCCCTGCCTTGGAAAGCCACTGCTAAGCTGAAACCAGTGTCTGGATCAGTATTTTTCCAGTTAATCCTCAGAAGGGATGGAGAGAACGGGCTGAATGATGAAATCAAAGTCAGGTGAGCAGCAAGCTTTCCCCAAAACATCAGTCAGATTTGTGGAAAGCTTGATCCTGGTCCAAACCAATGCAGCAAAGCCAACATGAGCCCCCAGAAATGCAGACTTGTGACTTCCACCATATGGTGACTGTGGGTGACATTGAGAAGTACTCCTCTTCCTAATCCTTCGGTTCTGTGGGTATTGGTTTGTGTACAGAGGCACCATGAGCTCCTGGGAATTCCCCACAGGAATTCCATGCAAGGGTGGCTGCTGGAAGGGCTGGCATTGCCACCCTGGGTTTCAGCTGCAGTAGCTGGGATCAAGTCCAGTCTGAGGGGCAAAGGGGAGATGTGTAAAACCAGATTTAAGGAACATGGAAGCTTGGCTTGTCCTGAACTTGCCTTTCCACCTTCTCACTGGGTTAAACTGTTGGGGGCTGCCAGACTGACAGAGGGGACTGGGGCAGAGACTGGTCATGTGAGATGGAGTTGGGATGGACACAGGAATCCCACCTGTGCCTCACCTGTGCTGCTCAGGGAGCCAGGGCTGCACTGTCCCCCTGCCCTGGCCCCTCTGGCAGAGATACCTGCAGGGAAGGGGCTTCTCCTGTTGCAAAGATGATTTTTTCATCCTGAGCATGGTGAGGCCCTGGCACAGGCTGCCCAGAGCAGCTGTGGCTGTCCCATCCCTGCAAGTGTCCAAGGCCAGCTTGGATGGGGCTTGGAGCAGCCTGGGACAGTAGAAGGTGTCCCTGCCATGGCAGGAGGCAGAGTGGGATGGGATTTGAAATCCAACCCAAACCATGCTGTGAGTTGATGATTTTCTTTGGAAGGAGCCACCAGGGATTGCCCTTATCAGTCAAACCTTACAACTGAAGTTAACCCAAATGTCCAATAAGGGCATTTAGTGGGTGCTATGGGGTCTGAGTGAACATTTTGTACAGTATTTGTGACATTACAAGTATAGTCATTTTTAGCACTACTGGAGATTGCACTGACACAGGCAAGAGGATGGCTCTGTTGAAACAGGCAAGGGGAAAACAAAAGTAGGGAGAGTTGGAGGTGCTTGCCCCAAGTCAGATGTGAATGAATCTCCAGATCCTGAGCCCAGCCCCAGTCCTAATCCCCTGGGTCCCTCTGCTTGGGACCTGGTAATTAAAATCAAGGGTAATTTTCTGGGAGAGACAAGTGGAGGATGGTCATAGAGAAAGAAAGGCCACCAAGTGAAGCAGAGTGACTGAGTCATGCCTGTTACTGGAAAATGAGAGTCCTGAGGCCTGGCAACAGCTCTCAGTGCACCCAGTATGGAGGAACCCACAGCTTGCAGTGGTCTGGCCTTGAGAAAAAGGAAAAATGTGTGGATTGCAGGGACAGCAAGTGTCCTCCCTGCACAGTGCCATCCCCTCCTCAACCCCAGGGGTTTGGCTGTGGCAACTCTGCGGAGCACAGCTTTCCCTGCCAGTGTGCAGGAGAGAGCACATCCAGAGCACTGGACAAAAAATGCACCGGAGTGATCAGGGTGTCCAGCACAGAGTTATGGAATTGTTAAGGTTGGAAAAGACGTCTTAAGATTATTCAGTTCAACTGTTATCCCAGGATCACCATTAAACTGTGTCCCAAGTGCCACATCTACATGTTTTTTAATGCTTCTAGAGATGGTGAGTCCACCATCACCCTGGGAAGCCTGTTCCAATTCCTGACCATCCTTTCCATGAAGAAATTTTTCCTAATATTCAACCTAAACATCTTCCTCTGCTGTTGGCTGGAGCACCACATGAACCCCTGAGCTGCTCTTTGAAAATTGCCAGGCATGGCCATCCTGCTCTGAACCTGAACAAAAGCACTGCTGGCCACCCTACAGGCAGCCCCACTGTTTCTGTCCTGTGGGGCTGAGGAGCAAGGGAGGCTCCCCAAAACCATATTCCCACATGAGCAGTCCTTCACTGGAGACATCTCCCTTGCCCACTCTGCCTCTTCCCACCTGGAGGATGGGCTGCTTCCAGGTTGAAAATATGTTGAATTTCTTAATTAGAAAAGTTTGCAGCACAGGGCCCGGCTGGGCAGGTCCCTCCCTGAGCCCACAGCACCCTGACCTGTGGGAGCCCTGGTGGGTGGCTGATCCTGAGGGCACAGGCACCGGGGTCTGTGTGCTGCTCCTGGGCTCTGAGGGCTCCCTTCCCTCTGCTGTGGGGTCACAAGCCAGGTAGCAAACATCTGTCTCATGTAACAAACCCCTCTGCACCCCATGGGCAGGGACAGAGCCAGGTGTTTTCTTCCCTGGCATCAGAGGTAGCGCAGGACATTCCTGCCTCACCCCAGGGCCTCATCCAGATGCTCCCAGGCTTTTAAGGTTATGAAAAAATTTCTGCCCTTGTCCTCAAGGCCTGATGTGAGGTAGTGGCCATGAGCAAAACAGCCTGGACTGCTGGCTGAGCTGGCAGGAGGTGCTGGCACCACCGTGTCTGTGCCAAGGTGCCTGGCACAGAGGTGTGCCATCGGAGCAAGGACTCCCAGCTCCATCTCCTGCTGCTGGGGGAGCTCTGAGGGCTGAGTCCTACCAGAGCTGAGGCCGAGGTGACTCTGCCTGGGCACAGGTACCCCCAACCATGAGTGCCCCTGGAGGTCTCCTGGCACAGGTAGGGGTCCCAGGAGGAAAAGAAGGGGGAGAGGCTTTCTCAGGGAGAGGGCAGAAATCCAGCCAAAGTGTGAGAGGGGGGCAGGAGGTGCTGGGGAGTGCTCTGGGAGCAGGGCTGGAGGGGAGCCCGTGGCTGGGGCTGGGGACTGTGGTGCTCACCCCTGCCAGTGACTCAGCCGGTGACCTCTGGTCCTTGTTCCCCGTGCCTGAACCCGGGGCCATTTGTGCTCATGCCCGAAGCCTCCATGAGGCATGGCCTGCCTGCCTGTGACTGTCCCTGCTCTGCATGCTCAGCATGGCTGCTGGCTGCTCAGCCCCACACAGGCTGTGCCAGAGGAGTCACTCCCCACCTGTTTGGTCCCGTGGGACTGGGCTCTTTGAAGTCCCCACCCCACCTGCCCTGTGGTGCATGACTCGGCTGTCACCTGCCCCAGGGACCCTTCCCTTGTGCTTGTCACGCGTTACCTGAGCTGCCAACCACATCCCCGTGCTCTCCCCATCCCATGGCCAGAGTGCTGGGGGTCTGAGCTCTGGGAAAGCAGTGGGATGTTGATGGCCAACATCTGGAAAACCATGTCCTCCCAGCTGCTGCCACAGCCCAGCATCCCTGCAGCCAGGGCTCCTGTCCTGGCCAAAGCCTCTGCCCTGTGTCCTGTCTGAGGAAGGATGAGAGCACTGGGGTTCACCCCGTGCTGTAGGGGTACACCCTGGCTCTCTGGGATGGACCCTGTCCCATTGGGGTGCACCCATTGCCTGCAGGCCCATGATGGCCATTCCTTTTCTGTCTGGGGCACAGGGAGGGGAATGGAACTCGCAGCCTTCCCAAGGGGGAAGGTGATTCCAGACTGTGTAGGTGCCACCCCAACACGGTGCTGTGTCCTGGAGACCATCCACACCTGCCACGGGGCCGCGATGGCCTGCAGGGCCCACGGCAGGGGGAGCACCAGCTGGGCACTGCCCCCTCCCTCCCATCGGGACTCGGACCCTGGGTGTGCTCTGCCGGGCTGGCAGGACAGACAGACAGACAGACAGACCCTGGGTGTGCTCTGCCGGGCTGGCAGCAGGCAGGACAGACAGACAGACCCTGGGTGTGCTCTGCCGGGCTGGCAGGAGGCAGGACAGACAGACAGACCCTGGGTGTGCTCTGCCGGGCTGGCAGGACAGACAGACAGACAGACAGACCCTGGGTGTGCTCTGCCGGGCTGGCAGGAGGCAGGACAGACAGACAGACCCTGGGTGTGCTCTGCCGGGCTGGCAGGACAGACAGACAGACCCTGGGTGTGCTCTGCCGGGCTGGCAGGACAGACAGACAGACCCTGGGTGTGCTCTGCCGGGCTGGCAGCAGGCAGGACAGACAGACAGACCCTGGGTGTGCTCTGCCGGGCTGGCAGGAGGCAGGACAGACAGACAGACAGACCCTGGGTGTGCTCTGCCGGGCTGGCAGGAGGCAGGACAGACAGACAGACAGACCCTGGGTGTGCTCTGCCGGGCTGGCAGGACAGACAGACAGACAGACAGACCCTGGGTGTGCTCTGCCGGGCTGGCAGGACAGACAGACAGACAGACAGACCCTGGGTGTGCTCTGCCGGGCTGGCAGGAGGCAGGACAGACAGACAGACAGACCCTGGGTGTGCTCTGCCGGGCTGGCAGGACAGACAGACAGACAGACCCTGGGTGTGCTCTGCCGGGGCGGCAGGAGGCAGGACAGACAGACAGACAGACAGACGGACAGACCCTGGGTGTGCCCTGCTCCGCCTCCCACCCAGCGCCCCTCTGGCTTTGCTGATTTCCCCAGGCAGCCGCGGGGCTCGATGGCCACGCCAGGGCCCCACGTTCCAGGCGATGTGGCCGTGGAAGGATGGTCCAGGCTGGTGCAGGCTGTTTGGAGGGAGCTCAGAGGAGGTGCTGTCCTTCTCCCAAACCTGTCTCTCCTGCTTCTTGCCAGCCCTGGCTCTGCTTGCCTGGCCAGATTGCTCAGGCCAGTCTTGCCCGGTCTCTGTCCCCAGGATGATCCCCGGTGTTTTTGTGTGCCCGCCCAGGGTCAGCTGCCTGCAGGGCAGGGGGAAGCTCTGCTGGACCCGTCCTGGCTGCCAGCCTGAACCCAGCACAGCCCCAGCCATGCCAGTGCCACCACTGGGCCTGCTGGGGGTGGGCATGGAGGGGACCCTGGCCCCAGCACTGACCTGGTCACTCTCCTCCACTTCTGCCCGATCCCAGGGCAGCAGAGCAGGGATGCACTACCCTCCGTGAGATGGTCAAATTGATTCATCTTTGTATTTCTTCAGATTTCTGTCAGAAAGAGGTGGTGATGAAAGCACCACCTTAAGGTGCCTGGCTAGAGGGTGGCACAGGAGCAGTTGGAGTCCAGTTGCCTTTGGAAGGATCTTCCTGAAGAGAAGCACATCTGTGAGTGTTCCTCTATAATGGGCACTCCTTGAACCAGCCCCATTGATGCCAGCCCCTGGGGGGACTGACCGTGTTCTGGCTCCTTCCCATTTGCAGTGTTTGGGATGCTGAATTAGGCACATCTGAAATAATTTTGGTAATCAAAACAATGATTTCTAGTCTCTCTATTGCTTTTCCACATCACCCCCAACTCCCAATCTCTGTCTCCAGCCTTACCTTCACACCAGCTCTCTGAATCCCCCCCATGAACAACAAACACCCTGTGGACCGGGGCAGGGCAGCAGGGATGGGGCTGGTGCCACCCAGCTGCAATCACAGCTGCCTCTTGCATCACCTTGACAGCAGCCTCCAGGTGCAGAAGAGCAGGAAGTAAAAAGGGGTATTTTAATGACCCAAGCTGTACACAACGCACCAATTATCTGACTGGGGCAAAATTGGGTTCACAGGAGAAGCAGTTCTGCAGAAGCCTTTCATCCAGGTGTGTGAGGGTTCCCAGGTTAGAGCTTGGTAGCCAGAAAAGCAGCAGTGCTCCTGGACTTTCTCTTTCTGCTGCTGCTCTGCTGTCATCGCTTTAATTTGGACAAGGCCAGAAAAAGGGTTTATTGCAATAAAATTCACAGGAATTTTATTTCCTGGGAATAATGCCTGCCAGGGAAGGCATGCAGCAGAGCTGCCTAGGAGGGTGTTGCAGGGACATGGGGTTGTTAATGCAGAGACAGGAGCTGGGTGAAGTAAATGGGGGTGATTTTTCCCATTGGATCCATGGTTCGATCCCCTCATTTAGAGTCAGGCCATAACAACCTCCCAGGTGTCCTTGCTCAGGGAAGTTTCCCTAGGGTTAAACCCCACCCTGGGCACACCGGCACAATCCCACACCAGTGCTGCAGCTGCTGCACAGGCAGTGGTGCAGGAGAGGAGTGATGTGAGGGGAATTGTTCCCAATGCTGCCTGCCTGCTGGCTCTGATCACCAGCCATGCACATGTTTTGCTGAATGTGGGTCATGATGCCCTCATCCAGGCAGAATCCAGGCCCATAACTTTGAGAAGTGGATGGCACACTGAGGAGGCTCTGCCCCCATCCCTCTGCGTGCCCAGGTCATGGGCAGATGGGCATGGTGACCCACTCTGAGCTCTGAGTCCCACAAAGTGCTGCTTCTCCTGCTTCTCCTCCATCTCCAGTGCCCCTCCTGCAGGGGTGACCCCGCTCCCAGCAGGGGAAGGGAGAAGCCTCGCTGGGGTTACCAACAGCAGCACTTCCCCATCCCGTTCCTCCTCCAGGTTACAGGTTCTCCTCAGCCACCAGCCAGCACCCTGCCCTGCACCCCCATGGGACAATTCCCTGTGCTGGCCTCATCCTCCAGCCCCTTCCTGGTCTCAGCTCTAATGATGGGGTGTCACGGTCCCACGGAGGACAGGTGGGGACAGGAACGCCAGGCGCTGTTTGTCAGAGCTTATCTGCACCCTGCCACGACATTGTTTTTGTGAAAGAAGTTATTCAGAAAGTCTGGGGCAGCATCAGGGGAGATCTGGGCACAGCCCCTGGAGGCTGTTTGTGTTCCTGGTGCTGCCAAACCGGCTCCCTGGGCGGCTGGCACTGGGTGCCTGCAGCTGGAGGTCAGGAAGGGCTGCTGTGAGTGCTGGGGAAGCACCTTGGCTCTGAGGGCAGCTCTGTGGGGAGCAGCAGCAATTCTTGTGCTCCTTGCTCTGAGCTGGCTGCACCAGACCTGCCTGGCAAAGCGTGCATTCACCTAAAATTTCCACAAATAAAGCACATCTCCAGGCACTGGGGAGGAAGGCAGCCTCGTGCTTTGCTCCCAAAAGAGACCCCACTGCTGCAGGTGAGGCTGTTCCTTGGATCTGCTGCCAACACTGGCAGAGGAGGATGCCAGGCTGCCAGGGGTCACTTGGCTTGCAGGCAATGAGCCATGAGAACTTCAAAGGATCTTGGACCTTTTTCATGGAAACTTTCCTATCTCATTTTAAAAAGATAGCAAGACTTGGCCCTATAAGACACATTTCAGGGAGTTTCTTTCCACCTTTGTCACCCTTACACTCAGGGGAGTGTAAGGGTTTTTTAAATCCCAGGAGCTGGTGATCAAAAATCACCAAATCCCAGAAACATAGAGCTGATAGATCCATTTTGGTGCCCACCCAGAGCTCTGGAGATCTCCTGGGAGAGCAGTCCTCCAGTGCCTTGGGGTTACATGGATGAAATTCCCTTCCTTCCATCCTGCTGCCCACTGGTGCTGCCCTCTCCTCCCACAGACCATGCCTCTTGTCCTTGCAATGTGTGTCAGGATGGTACAGGCACTCCCACACCTCGGTGGGCAGGAGATGGGGAAGGGGTGGATCTATCAGGTCAAGGGGTCTGGCAGGCTGCAGGTGGAAAAATTCCCCCTGGACCTGGCTTTAGTGCCCCAAACTGGGCAAGGAGAGACCCACTGGGGACATTCCCTCTGCATGTGCCAGAGGCTGACAGATGCTGCTGGGCTTGGGTCTGCCTGGACCCCCTTCCTGAAAGCTTCTGCAGCAGGTCACCATTCCACGTTGGGCAGGGCAGAAGGAAGGGATAGGCTTTTACAGGCTGTGAAGTGCCAGAAAACTGGAAGTTTTCCCACTGTGCTGTAAATGGAGCTGAATGACCTGTCTCAGATGAAAGGAGTCCTTGCCTGCACCTTCCTCTCTGCCTTAAACCAACAGCAAAGTCAGTTGTGAGGCTGGAGTGATCTGAGAGCTCTGGTGGCTGTGGCATTCTGGTTGGTGTCACTCCCAGCAGGATCACCTGTGCCTCTGCCCTCCAAGAGCCAGAGCAGACTTTCCATGGGAGTTCCACGTGCCTGGGGCTGTAAAGAGCTGGGCTTGCTGTCTGCCCCTCACCCTGGGGGTGGGAATCTTGGGCACTCACTTTGGGTGCCCTGAGAGCCAAGGTGGGGCTGTAACCAACCAAGATATGACATGAACCTGCCCTGAGCATGTCAGCTGGGACTGTGGACCTTTAAAATCCTGCCTGCAAGTGACACTGAGCCCTGTGCTGGGCTGGGCTGGCTGCAGCTGGGGTTGAAACGCTTTTGTCTATATTTAGTGCATTTTTCAGATAACCTTCGTTCTATTTTTGGGCTATGTGCTGACTTAGGGCCCCTTCTTCCTCTTGTGCTCCACTGTGTCACAGGTCAAAGCTGCTCCATTTTGGGATCCTCAGGTACTCAGATATTTGGAAGGGGGTTAAGGAGAAGGCAAGAAAATAAGCTTTTTGGCTTCTTCCTTAATATTCAAAAAAAAAGGGAGAAAATTAATTAAGGCATTTTGCTGGAGCAGCTAAGCCTGGAAACCATGAAAGGTCTTTGCTAACTCTCTTTCAGAGAGAAGGAGACTTTCAGAGAAGCAGAAGCCTGGGCTTCATGTGGGAGAGAAAAGGAGAAGGTGCAGGGGCATCTCCTGCTTGGTGTGGTTTGGTGATTCTTGAGGGTTTCACCTCCATGTGCAACATGGAGAGAGCAGAGGGCAATTTCAGTGAAGAGCCCTTATAAGGCAGTGGTGTCTGGGCTTGGTGACAGCCACCCTCCTGGTGGCAGAGCTTGGCTGGCAGGACCAGGGTGCCTGCCAAGACCCAATGGGAATGCCTGAGAGCAGGAACCTTCAAGGCAGCCTGTGTTTTGCTCTTTTTAAGGTCAGCTCCTTGGAAAGCACCATGCTTGGGGAGGCCACCATCCAAGGAGCAAAGTGGCAGGCACACGTGTCCCCCGCATCCCCGTGCCAGGGTGACAGGTCTCACTGCTGTGATGGGCCAGAGCAGTGTGGTGACACAGGGCCAGGGGTGCTTCACCTGCCTAGGCAGGCGCTGAGCAGCAGAGCCACCACGGGCTGGAGTGGAGCTGGGCACAGCCAGCACAGGGCTCCTGCCAGCCACAGCAGGGCAGTGCCAGCACCAAGCCTGCTGCCGAGCTGTGTCTGCATCACACTCACGCTGGGCCTGCACCCAGCACCCAGGTGATGTAACCCAGAGGCATGGGGCTACCGGGGACTGTGGGTATTGTAAAACTCCTCTGTGTATCAAAGGTCTTGGGATGGTGCCTGAAAAGCAAAGGAAAAAAATTTCCCCTTGTCCTCTCCTCAAATTTGGATCCAGTCTCCCATGTCACTGCAATCCTAATTCCTCTGCTGGCTCCAGGGGAGGGTGACATGGTCCTTCAGCAAGGTGCCAAGGTATACACAGCGGGACTCTGCCTCTCATGGTGTCTGGGGGAGGATGTTTGAAATGCCACAGAGTCCTTGAGAGCTCTCAGTCCTGTCACCCAGCTCTGCAGTGTTTACCTCCAGCCCAGCCTGGCACAGTGAGGCTGGATCCACCCAGCTGAGGTCAGCCCAGGGCTCGTGAAGGGCAGAGCTGCTGTCTCCCATCTGCCCTGGGGGTGACCTCAGCCTGCAGGACCCCACCAGCACGGCAGAGTTTGGCCCCCCAGCCAGCACCCCAGCATGGCAGGACACCTCTCCCCGCCTCTGTGCTGGGCTGCTGGAGGTGCCCTGCCAGCACAAGCAGGTGCTTGGCAGCACCCAGAGCAAACATGGCCAATAGTGCTGCCCATCCATGGCTGCCAGCACGTGGAGGTGGCTCGTGCTTGGGTTTCTAGGAGCTGGCTGCCCATGAGGCACAGCTCTGCACGGGGAGCTCACTCCTGTCGTGCAAAGGCAGCACGGCTGCGAGGGGTCTGGCTTTGGGCCTGGGGGAGAGGGGCAGCAGCAGGAGAACCAGAGCCAGGATGAGACCAGGACTCTGCTGGCCTGGTTCATCTGAGACCTGCAGGCACTGCAGCCGGTCGTCCACCAGCTCACGTCCTGTCAGGCACCACATGTGCAGGGTGGGCTGAACGTTTTCTCCATGAGGGCCCTAATGTGGCTGTGCACTGCAGTGCTGCCTCCCCGGGCCTGTGCTGTGGCTGAGTCTGAGGTAATAACTACAAACCCCAGAGGTAATAACTACAAACCCCAAACATCTCCAGGTCTGTAGAAAAGGGAGCCTGGCCATTTGCAGCTGAATTCCAGCCCCCTCTCCAGATCCCCACCCCATGCCTGGCTGGCTGCAGCAGTGGTCCCACATCTTACACTGCTCTGGTGTGGGAGCTGTGCTCCTTCTCCAACCAGGGCCATGGCCGTGGCATATCCAGCCATGCGCTGGCATTGCCCCCAGCAGAGTTGCTGGCCTGACTGGAAATATCCCCAGGCTAATTTTAATCGGGGCTGTGGTGTGTTTTTCAGGCCGTTGGGGTGGGTGTGGGCAGGGCTTGGAGGGTGTCCTGTGGCCGTGCCGCGTGCAGGGATGGGCACACACCGGGGTCTGCAGACACTGGCGCTGGGGGAGGCACCCTGGCCACGGCCACAGGGGATCTGTTCCCTTCATCTCAGCACAAAACCACACTGCGGATTAAGAGGAGACTTTAGTGTTCCCTTCCTCCCCTCAATATAGCGAAACCTACACAGGACAGGACATTTATAGCTGCCCTCCCTTATCAGGAGCTCTCTTGGGTTTCACTCTGGGGTGACACCTGGGAGCACGCTCCGGTGCTGCTGGAGGCAGCTGAGAGGAGGCTGCAGAGTCCCCTGCCCTGCACAGCTCCAGGCTCCCTGCAGGCTGGGGCCAGCCCTGGCCAAGGTGGGAGCACAAGGGTGGTGCCAGGCACCTGGAGCACCCCCCTCATGGCCCTCAGAGCCATCCCAGCTCTGCGTGAGGCGCAGGAGGTTTCTTGGTGTGGCATCACGCCCTGCCATGCCCTCTGTGCCACGAAACCCCAAAGACTCTGCCTGGTCCTTACCACACCCACGGAAACTCAACAAGGAAGAAGATCCCTCCTTTGGAGAGATGCCATATGGAAACTGGTGAACTTGCTCCAGGCTCTCCATCAACTCCTGAGTTCCCTCATCTCCTTTTTTCACATCTGGCTTTACAATCTTGTTCCAAGAAACGTATAAAGTGATTCTCAATGGGTACTGAAAGCAAGGGTCTCTCCAAAGAGACTGAGCCCAAGAACCAAATGAGCAGGGACATCCCAGTGGAGCAGGAATCCTCCCAGCACAGGGAGCAGGGAAGCACATAAAGAAAGCTGCAGGCAGGTAGTCCCTGTCCCCAGGGAGACCCAGGCAAGGCTGAGCTCAGGGCTGCAGGAGCAGGGAGGTCCCTGCTCAGCCAGGGCAGCTGCAGAGTTCAGCTTCCCCCCGGCTCCTCTAACCTCGGGGCAGGAAGCTCAGACACCGTGGTGGGAGCTCCTCTCTCCTGGGCAGCATGTCATAGTCTGGAGAGAAGAGTCAAGGTGGCTCAGCACAGCGACAACCATCAGCCCAGCTGGAACAGATCCTCCAAGGATGAGGATACCACTGAGGGCTGGATGAACCTGTCTTTGTCCTGGGGATCCTCCTCCAGCGTGGACAACTTCGATTGTTGAAAATTCACCCATTAGGAGAGGGGAAGCAGAGCAGAGCTGGTGCTGGTGAGCTGGCCAGGGCAGCTGAGCACAGCATGGCCATCCCAAGGCTGCTCCTGCTAGCTCTGGGGAGCCCTGCCCCTCTGCATTGGGACTAAACCAAACTGCAGGACAGAGATTTCTCAGAGGGAGTGATGGGGTCATTTTGCCCCACTCTACTCAGCCCTTCTCAGATGAGGATGCTGATGGTGAGGCCGTGTGCTTTGGGAGGGAGCACAGGCAGCCACAGGAAAGCCTGATGGAGCAGCCTTGTCTCCACACCAGAACTAGACTGTGTCACTGTGTCACCATGGTGGTGTCCAGCAGCAGTGTCCCCTGCAGACACCCACTGCTGGGGAAGGTGTGGTGTGACCCTGGATCATGAGGTACCAGGACCAAAGAGAAGGAGCATGTTGGGTGGCACCAGCAAAGTGCAGGACAACTGGAAAACTGGTTTCTTCCCAATGAGGTCACCTCCTGGCCCACAACACCTTGACCAATCTCTAGCAAGCCTTAGCTGAGCAACTAAGGCTGGGCAGCTACAGAAGAGTGATTTCTACCCTGTAATTTTCCTATCCCCTGAAATGGAAGACCCAGGTTTCATTTTATTTGATTATGATTCTCCTGGCTTGAATTTAAGTGTAGGAAGTTCCTGCCTCTGTCCTAGGGAGGGATTTAAAATACAATTGGTAGAAATATATGGGATTATGAACACATGAAGATGAGGGCTAAATCCTCCGTGGTCAGCACTGCCTTGAGCCTCAGCCCAGACAGGCTCACAAGTTCAGGGTGTGCACTCCTGGGGCTCAAACAAATCCACACTGAACTGTGGGAGGCCTGACCAGGTGGTTGAGCAGCTGCTTCTTTATTCAGGTTCAGCCCAGCCTTTTCTTCTATTCTTGCCATGGAGGGCTGAGCCTCTCCCCAGCCTGGGTGGATCCCAGGGCTCAGCACTGCTCTGAAGCAGGACTGACTGCCAAAACCTCATCTTGCATGAGGCAAATATGTGGCAGGAGTCAAAAGAGCCAGAAATGCTGTTGTGTGGAAGGTGGCAGCTTCCAGGGTTCATCCGGCCCATGGCATGACCTGCCCCGACCCACTGGGCTGCAGCACCTGCGGTGACAAAGGCATGGCCAGGCTTGCGCTTCTACTGGCAGGGATGATTTGGGCAGGATTTAACCTTGACCTTAAAGAGGCCCTGAATGCTGATTCAAATGCTTATCTCACTTTTGGGTCGCACAGACTTGAGAGCAACTTGGGAATGCACTTGAGTAAAGCACCAGTGACTGGGCAGAACACTGGGCACCTCATGGCACCTGTCAGGAGGGGGTCACTTCTACCCAGGAGTGGGCAGAAGAGCTAGAGACGTGTGATCCAAACTCTGGAAAATACAACTGTCCTGATTTATAGAAGCTACAAAGCCACTGAAGCCCCTCAGGAGCATCAGAGTCTTGGGGTACTCTTGAGTGCCAAGCTCCCAAGGGCTCCTGAGTCTTGTCCAGCCTGCTGGGAGCCAGAAGAGCTACAGAAGAGCAAGTCTTGAGCCAGGGTCTGCTCCTTGCCTCCAGAGCATTGTGTGCCCTCTGGGCTAATGCACACTCGATGGAACTCACACTTCCCCATGTGGAGAGCAACTCCCCTTGGAGATCATCCTCCCCATGGAGAGCACACTACCCTGTGGAGCACATCCCCCCTGTAGAAGCACATTCCACCCCTGTGGAGTACACATCACCCCTGTAGAGAGCTCCCCACCACCATGGAGCACATTCCCCCCTATGGCATGAGCTGCTTTGGGGTGAGGCTGGGGGACCCTGGGGGTAACAGCGGCTGCTGGGATCCAGGGGCTGGGAATGAGGAGCCTCGGGGGATTGGAAGGGCAGGGAGCAGGAAGGGCCGGCAGTGGAGGGGCGAGGGGCAGCAGGGTGGGCAGGCTCCTTCTCTCGGCACGGTGGGGAAGGTTGGAGCCGGGTATCAGACACTTTTGAGGAGACCCATCAGGAGGCGCCGTGGCCGGTGCTGTCCGTGGGGCAGCAGCTCCCCGCTCCCTCCTCTGCAGGGCAGGCAGAGCGTGGAGCTCTCCTCGGCTGTGGCCGCTGCCCGCTCCCACCGCCGGGCTCGGGCAGTGCCAGGGGCTGGCAGGGCGGTGCCGGGGGCTGCCAGGGCAGTGTCGGGGGCTGGCAGGGCAGTGCAGGGGGCTGGCAGGGCAGTGCCAGGGGCTGCCAGGGCGGTGCCGGGGGCTGGCAGGGCAGTGCCAGGAGCTGGCAGGGCGGTGCCAGGGGCTGGCAGGGCAGTGCAGGGGGCTGGCCGGGCAGTGCAGGGGCTGGCAGGGCAGTGTTGGGGGCTGGCCGGGCAGTGCAGGGGGCTGGCAGGGCAGTGCCGGGGGCTGGCAGGGCAGTGCCGGGGGCTGGCAGGGCAGTGCAGGGGGATGGCAGGGCAGTGCAGGGGGATGGCAGGGCAGTGTCGGGGGCTGGCAGGGCAGTGCCAGGGGCTGGCAGGGCAGTGCAGGGGGCTGGCCGGGCAGTGCCAGGGGCTGGCCGGGCAGTGCCAGGGGCTGGCAGGGCAGTGCAGGGGGATGGCCGGGCAGTGCCAGGGGCTGCCAAGGCAGTGCCAGGGGCTGCCAGGGCAGTGCCAGGGGCTGGCAGGGCGCTGCCGGCTCCAGCCCCTCGCCACCCTCTCCCCTCACAGGCACTGGCCCCGGCTGCTGCACCCCGACCGGCAAGGTTACTCCGTGCTGAGACACACACCCCAAAATCGCCTGGGGTCAAATTACTGGGTTCATGTCACCAGCTGCTATTTCCTTCTGTCCCCCAGCCAAGCGAGGAGCTTGTGAAAAACAAGGAGGTGTTGGGGTGCCCTGAGTCAGGGCGCCGCCGGGCCGGGTCACGGGCCGCCCGTGGCTCAGGGAGCAGGGACAGCCCGGCCCGGCCCGCGCTGCTGCCAAAGGCGGCCGAGCCCTCCCCTCATCACTGCCCCTGGGCAACCTTCCCGACCGGACACTGCTGCCTGGCCCCAAGCCGCCTTGCAGCCCTGTTTTTCAAAGTTGTTTTGGTGTCTCCTGGCAGAAAGCTGCTGGTGACCCAAATTCTAAATATAGAAGCAAGTCCGTTTTTTATGCGACAAATGCAAAACCTCTGTCCCACGTTCATCTTTGGGAAATAGGTCTTTTTGTCAGAGAAGTGCAAATGTAACACCCAGATTTCTTTCCAGTGAGGTCACCTCCTGGCTGTGGTCATTCCCAGAGGGCACTCACCATGTTTTTTCTAGGTAAACTCCTCCATGCTCCTTCATTGCTGCAAAGTCACACTCAGAGCCTCAGGCAAATCCCAGGCTCTTCATGGAGCCCATCTCAGGTGCTGGGCAGTTTCTGTGGGATGGAAGCCCACACGAGGCCAGCCTGCTGCCCTCTCCCATGGCAGAGCAGCTGGGGAGCCAAGTTCTGTCTCTTCCCCCCACCCTCGGGTGCTACGTGGGCTGTGGGTATCTACAGGGGGCACAAGGAGCTTTTACGGGGCTGGAGGCTGCTGGTTGCCCCATAGATATGATCATCAGCCATCTGCTTTGCACCTCACTCAGGTCACTGTCCCTCATCCAGGCCACGCAGCACAGAGCAGCTCCTCCCCGCTGCAAGGCACATCCCTGTCCCACAGGTGTCCCAGGAAGGAGCTGTCCCCAGCCTTGCAACAACCACAGCTGCCCTGAGCGCTCACAGCTCTGCTCCAGTGCGGGCCTGGGCTGGCCAGAGCTCTCTGTGCCCCCTGGGGCCTGGGAGCCCATGCAAAGCCCTGTGCTGGGAGCACTGGGGTCCTGGCCACCAGGCAGCAGGTGACCAACATTGGTGACAGCCCCCATTTACCCCTCACCCGAGCCACAGCACATCCACGCTGCCCTGCCCCCGGCAGGGGCTGCACTGAGCCTTCAGCTGCGTGTGTGTCTGGCCAGACCCTTTGGGAAGAGCGAGGAGACACTGCTGTGGAGTCCTGTGGACCTGGGATGGATACCAC
This sequence comes from Melospiza melodia melodia, assembly GCF_035770615.1. Taxonomy (NCBI): domain Eukaryota; kingdom Metazoa; phylum Chordata; class Aves; order Passeriformes; family Passerellidae; genus Melospiza; species Melospiza melodia. The sequence continues at coordinate 942,535 of NC_086212.1, forward strand.
TTGAGGCAGACAGGTCTCAGGCATCTCTGGAAGGGCCAAGGCAGTGGGGGAGAAGCCGCGCTGAGCCTGTTCCTCATGGAGCTCACTCTGGCCACCAAAGCCCAGCGAGACACTGAGGTTCCTCAGGGACTGGTGGTCTGTCCCAGTTTAAGTAAGGAGCACACCTCTTGTCCCCAGGCCACCACTCAAGGGACCAGAGGGGCCCCCAAGGAGATTGATGAGGATTTTTAATGATGTGAAAGAGTGCTTGTTGCATTTTCTTGATCTAGAACACAGACAAACAACTCCAGGCAGGAGCTTCCAGGCAAATCTATCCCAAGGGACAAGCAGCATGGGAACAGCCAGCTGAGGAGCTGAGGTGTGGCAAACACAGACAGCAGGGGTGTGTGTGGGTGATTGCTGGCACCTCCCAGTCCATTTCACTGGGGCTGGGTGGGTGTCTGGGCACATCCCTAAGTGCCCCAAGGACTCTCAGTGCGATGGGGGTGAGGCAGGGTGGCCTGGGGAAGGAGAATGAACAGCTTTTGCTCATTCATAAAGACCCTGAGATTAGCTCAGTTGGTCAGAGCATGTGCCAATAACACCAAGGTGAGGTCTTGACCCTGAATGGGCCATTCACTTCCACGAGAGTTGGACTTGATGATCCTTCTGGGGCCCTTCCAGCTCAGTATATTATTCTGTGATTCATTTCCCTGGTTTCTGCTGTCTGGCACAGAGCCTGTGTTGCAGGATTGGCTCTGTACACTGCATGTGTCCTTCTTCATTAACTGCTCTCCCCAGCCCCAGCTAACGAGTGCCCAGCTCACGGTGTGGCAGCAAGCCCTGGGGCACACTCACACTGGGGCCTTCAGGCACCTGGGAGCTGCAAGGGCTGAGCCAGCTGCTGACCCATAGCCCCAGGACATGTCTGGGAAATGCTTCTTCAGGTGCTCAGAAGTTACCTGGTGACTTCAGCATCACCAGGAGGAATGGCTGGGCCAGAGCTCCCTGGGCTCTGGGAAAACTCATGGCAGGGATGCCAGGATGCAGCAAGGTCACCCCAGGCACCTGCAGGGAAACAGAGTGGGCAGCTGGGGCTGGAGGGGTGCCCTGGGACCTCCTTCTCAGTCAATGCCAAATGCTGGAGACGTGTTCTTGGAGGGGTTTGCAAAGATCCAAACATAGTATTATTTCCCTGTTCTCTTATTGTTTTAGAAGTTTTTGGTGGCTGGATGAAACTTTTTTTTTTTTTTTTTTTTAATAAAGGACAGGTAAATGGGGCTTGGAGCTAGGTGATCCTTAAGGGCCCTTGCAACTCAAACCATTCTATAATGAGCACCCTGCCTGCTTTGCATGCCATTTGCTGGGTGAAATGAAGCACGTGCATTACACACTGGCCCTGCACCTTGCCAGAGGCTCTCAGTGCTGCTCCCAAAACCTCCTGCATGAAGCAGAAGTCAGTGTGATCACCTTCCTATTTTCAGCAGTCACCCAAGCTCACAGAGTGCCTCCAGTTATGCTCCTGAGCAGCAGAGCCCGAGGCAGCTGCTGGGGTGGGCTCGTGCTGTGACACACAGGGCCCCACTTAACTGCCCATTACCTGTGGGCAGGTGAGGTGCAGTCAGCTGCTTGCTCATCCTCTCCAGCCGCAGCCACCCCAGGCCTTGCAGCTCAGCTCAGCGTGACTTTCCCAGCGACCTGAGGGCCAGGGCCATGCAGGAGTCATTGCCCTGTGTCCCCCCATCCTAGCTCAGGATGCCAAGGGAAGGCACTCTGGTTTCCCTTCCCTTACTCAGTGTCAGCAGACACTGCTGTCGCTGGGGACAGAGGGGGTCCCTCCAGTCTCTCCTTGCTATGCACAGACAGAGGACACAGTGACGTGGACCCCAGCTCAGCCCTGCAGGATTGTGGGCACATGAGGGCTGGGCCACCACGGCTTCTTGCCCACTATTCCCTGTGCCAGCAAGATTAAAGTCATTTCCCACTGTCACACAGCACAGCTGTCACCCAGCCCAGAGCCCCTGGCCACAGCCCCTGGCAGCCACTGCTGATGGCCTCAGGCTGGTGAGAGGCTCCTTCCTCTGCTTCAGCATCTGTGCTTGTCCAGCAGTAAATCCCTGGGGCTGCACGCTGCCCTGGGAGGGGACTGCCACCCCCTCTTGGCAGCGGGACACCAGGGCAGGGCGCAGCAGAGACTGAAGCATTTCCCATCCCTGTAGGAATGGAGAGAGGGGCATCCCATTCAACCTGTGCTTTAGGGCACATGCCAGCACAAATGGGCCAGCTCACCCTGGAACATGTTTCACCCTGACAAGATTCATCCTGCTGCATTTATTTATGCCCTCCTCTATGGCAGCAGGATTAAAGGCTAATTTCTGCACTCCTGCTGCAGCCAGCAGGAGCCATCCTGTAATCACTCCGTGTGAAACCAGGACAAGCAGGAGCAGCAAAATGAACCTCCTGGCCAGCAGGAGCTCTTGGCTTCAGGCAGGGACCAGGCTGGGGGACAAGTGTGGTTATGCTCTAACTTCTGGTGTCTTCTGCAGATCGTCCCCTCTGTGCCCAGCAACTTCAGCTCCTTGGACAGTCACTGAAACTGCCATGGCCATCTCAAAATTCCCTCCACGGACATCCCAAATCAGTGGATTTTCTGCTTAGGACTGTTTCAAGCTTCACAGGCTTCTGCTCCCCTCCTGGCAAAGTGGGGTGGGAGCTCTGCAGGGTGGCAGCTTTCCTCCCAAAATGGTTTACACTCTTCTGCAAGATCCTTCAATTACAGAAGACTAAATGTTATTTAATTTGTGACCTCGTGTTGAATAAGACACAATTAAATTCTACCTCTTGTGAATTTACAGTGGGGAATTCTCACCTGTGATGTCAGATGAGTCCTAACTGTTCCATGCATGACTCAGACACCCAAACGGCTCCATTAATGACTGTTTTAATAAATGTTCTATCTTTACACAGACAATATCCTGCCCTGTGACAAGCCTGGCACGAGGTCAAACCAAACTTTGGTCCCACGGTCGGCTCATGCTGAGGATGCCAAGCATCCTGGGGGGCTGTGACACCCCAGGGATGTTTCTGTGCCATTCTTCACGAACCCCCCTCACCCCCTCGCATGGGTAATGGTCGGGCAGCACATGCAGGGGTTTGGGCCCCAATGCCCTCATTGGTGTCCGAAGTGGCCCAGTGGATGAGGGCTGTGCAGCAGTGACAGGGGATGGGTGTCTGGCCCAGTGGATGAGGGCTGTGCAGCAGTGACAGGGGATGGGTGTCTGGCTCAGTGGATGAGCTGTGCAGTGCAGCAGTGACAGGGGATGGGTGCCTGGCTCAGTGGATGAGCTGTGCAGTGCAGCAGTGACAGGGGATGGGTGTCTGGCTCAGTGGATGAGCTGTGCAGTGCAGCAGTGACAGGGGATGGGTGCCTGGCTCAGTGGATGAGGGCTGTGCAGCAGTGACAGGGGATGGGTGCCTGGCTCAGTGGATGAGCTGTGCAGTGCAGCAGTGACAGGGGATGGGTGCCTGGCTCAGTGGATGAGGGCAGTGCAGTGCAGCAGTGACAGGGGATGGGTGCCTGGCTCAGTGGATGAGGGCTGTGAAGTGCAGCAGTGACAGGGGATGGGTGCCTGGGAAGCCTCAAGGCTCCGTCCCTTCCCTTCCCTTCGGTAGCGCCAGCACATCCCCCGCTCCCTTCCTGTCCCCCCCGTGTCCTCGGCCGCTGCGGGCGGGACCGGACTCTTATCGCTTTTTTTTCAGTGGCTTCAGCTCTTCATTTCCGTCCATCTGCCTCCTCCCGTTCCCGTTGGAGCTCGGTGCCGGAGCTCCCCTCTTCCCCCGCACCGCCGGGGGCTCAGCCCTTCCCCTCTGCCCCAGCACTCCGGCACTCTGCAGCCTTTCCCTTTCCCCCGGGAGTCCCCAGCCCCTCGCCGCCGCCTGCCCGGGGCTCTGCCGCCCCTTGCCCCGAGGAACCGAACCGAACCGAACCGGCCCGGCCCGGCCCGGCCCGGCCCGGCCCGGCCCGGCCCGGCCCGGCCCGGCCTCGCCCGCCCGCGTCCCCCGAGACCCCGCTCCCCTCACGGGAGCCCCGGCCCCGCCCCGGGGCGGGCCCCGCCCTCGCTGCGCCCGCTCCCATTGGCTGCGTCCCCGGGGGGCGGGGCCGCTTTGTGACGTCACGATCAGCTGTCGGAAGGTGCCGATTTGTGCGGGGGAGCGGCGCGCGCTGGGCAGAACGGCGGGGTCCGCACCGGCACCGGCACCGGCACGGATACCGACACACAGCGGCACCGGGACACACACACACACCGCACCGGCACTAGCTCAGCGCCTGCCGCCGCCCGGGACACGCAGGGCCGGTGAGTGCCCGCGGGACGGGGTCGGGGCCGGGCCGGGGCTTTGCGGGCCCGCACGGCCCGGGCGGGGAGCGCCCGGCGGGGGCGGGGGCGGCCCGGGACCCCTCGGCTGCGGCCCCCCCGCGCCCGTTGTTTGTTTCTTCTTCACCGGATTAAGATTGGCGGTCGTTCCCCGCTGCCATTGGCTGCGCTGCGGTGACGTCGCCTCATTTGCATTTGACATTGAGACGTCAGAGCGCCCCCCCCCGTGTCCCGCCGTGACCCCCGCGCGGGCCGGGCTGGCACCGGGCTGGCACCGGGCTGGCACCGGGCATTGCCCGCCGTGGGCACGCGGGGCTGCCCGCGCCCGCCGCTGTGGGGCTGCTCTCGGCAGGGAGCGGGCATGTGGCTCCCCCCGTGATGTTTAGACGCGCTCCGGGTGCGAAACGTGGCGGTTTGGAAAAGGAATGTGAAAATATAAATATAAGTGTGTGTCAGTGTATGAAATATGTCATGGAATCACAGAATGAGTCGGTTTGGGTGTGACCTTCAAAATCATCTCGTTCCAACCCCCTGCGGGGGGGTGTCTTGGGAGGGACACCTTCCTATTCTGTATGTTATATACTGTATAAAATACAGCATATATAGTATACTGCATGAAATAAATTTGTGTAAAGAATGTAAATAGATGTAAATCTCTAACACAAAGTATTATCTATTTAACTTATTTACAGGAAATCCTTGGTGCTTTGGATTTAGATCCCTCTGTCTTTAGATGTCGATTGTCTTTGTAAATCCCCCAGGTTTTATGAGATTCAGGTGCTTTGATGTTTTTGTGGAGTTTGGTTGTGCTGCCCGGGCAGGGGCTGTGTGTGGAAGGGGAGGTGCTGGCAGTGCTTGGCTGAGGTTTGTGCCATGGGGCAACTCCCCCACATCCCAGGATGGACCCCTAGGTACCAAACACTGCATCTCCCTCTGCTTTTGCTGTTCTAAGGGCACCTCCTTTGGGACAGCTCACAAAAGTCATAAGTTCTAAAAGGGCAGCTTTCCTCTGGATTTCATGTCTCTCACCTCAGCTTGGCTGAGCCTGGCAGGCCCTGGAAACTAATCCTGCTCCTATCTAGGGGGACTTATTGTGGAAAAACTTGGACTTTGTGGAGTGTAAAAGCAGGTTACAAAGGGCATTTTTGCTCTTGTAATTCTTTTATGCACATAAACATGCATATTTGTACAGGGGAGTTACAGCCCTGCTGAGAGCACCTGAGCAAAGAGACTGGCACCCTGGCACCCCAAAATAGTGGATTAAACCCCCTTGAGCCCAGCAATAGCCAGTGCTGAAGCAGCACCAACGAGGGCTGAGCTGGGCAGGTGCCAAGTGCTGTTGCTTGTTTGGCCAAGGTTTTGCTGGGGTAGGAAACAATCCCAGAAACCCTCCCAGAAACAGGTGTTGGGCTCTGGTACAGGACTGTGCTGGACCTCCTTTCCCACCAGACTTAATCTACAGAGTGCCAAGAACTGTGTTGTTTTTCTCTAAAATAAATCTTTCCTCTCATTTTACATTTCCTCCCCCCAAAATACCCCCCTTCTCCCCCCTCGAACAACAAACCTACCACAAAAAGAGACAAAAGCTGTCTGCTGTAGCTCACTGCCACTGTTGGGAACTTGTTGTGTCAAACTGCTGCTTATCTGCATGAACAAAAAAGGAAAAACAGAGAAGTTTTTCCCAAGGTAATAAAATGGTAACACCTGCTTGTAATTAGGCTGGAAAACCCTGTGACACAGCCTTGTATCTGAGGGGTTTTTAATGCTGATTGCACAGTGAGGGAGCCCTGAGTGGCCTTGGGGGAGCTGCAGGAGCTCGGGGTTCCTGTGCAAGTGCCGTGCTCCAGGGTGTGTTCAGGTCCGTGGCTTGGGGAGGGTGTCAGGCTGGGCTGCTCCCCTGCCTCCCTCCCTCCTCGGGATGCTTCCCTCCTCGGGATGCTTCACTCAGCGCATCCCAGAGAGGAAAGCTCTAAAATTTCATAGCGTGGCTCATGGCAAATCTAAAATTTCCAAGATCCTGCCAGCCCCTGGCAGATTTGCCAGGACTGTGTGTGTTGATATCCAGCAGCACGAGGTCACATTTGCCCTTGGGGTAAGGACCTTCGTGCAGCAGTGACAGAGGAGCTGCTGTGAGCGCAGAGAGCAGCTCCAGGAGAAACATCTCCTCGTCCTGCAATGTCCTCTCCTTCAGGCAGGATCTGGAGGAGCATGTGAGAGCTCTAGTCCCTGCTGAGACCTTGGACTGGCTGAGGAAAGCGCTTCAGGTTCTGTCTTGGTCTGCCATTGATAAGAAGAGTGTCATGATGAAGAGTTTTTTGGGATTTTTCAAACTGCTCTCTGCCTTCCCCACCTCTCCCTCCCTGATCTGCCGTGGAAGAGGCTCTGGCTCAGCCTCAGCCTCTGTTTTGCTGGAATCAGTCTGTCCGTGCTGGCAGCACCTCGGGGTGCAGCTCTGCCCTGTGCCCAGGGCTCCCCCAAGGCAATCCATCCGTGGCATCAGCTGGAGCAGAGTAGTTGTGGGACCTAACTCAGCGTTAATTCAGCCCCACCAAGCTGTCCCAGGCAGGTCCCTGCCAGCTCTGGTCCCTCCTTGTTGGGGAGGGCCGGGGACAGCCCAGGGATGGTTCACGGGGCATTTCTGGGCTGTTGAGCTGAGCTCCCCTGGGCTGCCCAGCTGCCGGGTCCCCTTCTGTGATTTGTGTTTCTGTGCCAGGTTTACGATTTTCCTGCAAGCAGCACAGCGAGCCTTTGAAACGCTTGTCTAATTTAGGCGAAATGAGTTGAGGATCCCATTTCCCCAGTGGGTTGGAGGAAGGCACCAGGTTTGTACCCTGCCTCCTGCCGGGCTGGCTGCAGGGTGTCCTCAGCTGTGCCGAGCAAGGGCCGCTCCGCTCCGCCCTGCCAGCAGCATCCCTCCCTCCGCCGGGTATTTATGGAAACTTTGGGAGCCCGGTGCCATTTCCAAGGGGAGTTGCTGTTTCCTTGCCCGCTGGGACTCGTGCGAGCCGCCGGGCGCTGCAGCTCCTGCCCGACTTCCTGCCCCGATCTCCCTGCCCCGATCTCCCTGCCCCGATCTCCCTGCCCCGATCTCCCTGCCCCGATCTCCCTGCCCCGATCTCCCTGCCCCGATCTCCCTGCCCCGATCTCCCTGCCCCGATCTCCCTGCCCCGATCTCCCTGCCCCGATCTCCCTGCCCCGATCTCCCTGCCCCGATCTCCCTGCCCCGATCTCCCTGCCCCGATCTCCCTGCCCCGATCTCCCTGCCCCGATCTCCCTGCCCCGAGCTCCCTGCCCCGAGCTCCTGCCCGAGATTCCCCCCGAACTCCTGCCCCGAGCTCCTGCCCCGAGCTCCGTGCCCCGAGCTCCGTGCCCCGAGCTCCGTGCCCCGATCTCCGTGCCCCGATCTCCGTGCCCCGATCTCCGTGCCCCGATCTCCGTGCCCCGAGCTCCGTGCCCCGAGCTCCCTGCCCCGAGCTCCCGCCCCGAACTCCTGCCCCGAACTCCCTGCACCGAGCTCCCTGCCCCGAGCTCCCGCCCCAACTCCTGCCCCGAACTCCCTGCACCGAGCTCCTGCTCCCGGCCCGAGCTCCTGCCCGAGCTCCCGGCCCAGCTCCTGCCCGAGCTCCCCGCGCCTCCCGGGCCCTGCTGCCCTCCTGCTCCCTGTTCGCAGCTCCCGGGGTTATTTGCAGCCTCGGTGACTCACAAAACTAATTATTGTGTCGAGGTTGCTGAAGGGGGAAAAATAACTTGATGCATTGTGGTTTCCTTGCTTCCACTTTAAATTGAATATTTTTAATACCTTCTGGCTTGCTGTGAAATGCTGTTGGACTTTCTGGAAGGATTCTGATGGGCATAATTCCCTTAGAAACTTGAGTGTCCCTGGTGGGCTGTGCCCTTGTGCTGGCAGTGCCTGGTTTGCAGAGCCTGGGGAGGATGGCATCTGTCGCGTGGTGGTGCCCCAGCTCTGGCAGGGCACAGGGGCTCAGTGGGTGCATTCTGGGCAGCTCAGCCCCAGCAGTGTGGCACAGAGGCAGTCAGTCCCCTTGTGTCCTGAGCAGGGACACCTGGGACGCACCTCCCCTGCAGATGTGGGGCACCTGCAGACACAGGAGGGCTGGGAGAAGGGACCTGAGAGGAAGAGAAGGCATCTCCTGGTCCAGACTGGCTCTGTGGGCACCGCCTCTGCCTGGTGACCAGGCACAGATTGTTCTCAGTCCCCTGTCAGGGACACAATCGGGTCCCTCCTGTGCTGAAGCTCCCATTGAGGCTGCCAGCCCTCCATGCCCTGGTGTAAATGGGGAAAAAAATGTTTGCTGCAGGGAAGGCAGAGGCACTCCAGATACCTGGATAAACTTCAGGGCTTAATCTGCTGCTGGCTGCTCCAGAGAGAAGTGCTTGGAACGTGCAGGGATGGAGGTGGCATGTGGCCATCTCACTGGGCAGGAGCTGGCCAAGGAGTCTCTGGTCTTGTGAAGGGCTGGGAGGTCACCCAAGCCCTCTGCAATGAGCTGATGGATGAGCTTGGTGGCTGCCAGGGAGGGTCTCCTAGGCCAGGAGCTGCTCCTTTCTATGGGGGTGGGAGAGTGCACACTCACAGACTGCTTGGGGTTGGGAGGGACCTTACAGAGCATCTCATTCCACCCCTGCCATGGCAGGGACACCTTCCACTGTCCCAGGCTGCTCCAAACCCATCCAGCCTCGGGCACTGCCAGGGATCCAGGGGCAGCCCCAGCTGCTCTGGGCACCCTGTGCCAGGGCCTGCCCACCCTCACAGGGAGGAATTCCTTTCCAATATCACATCTAACCCTGCCCTCTGGCAGTGGGAGCCATTCCCTGTGTCCTGTCACTCCATCCTGTGTCCCCAGTCCCTCTCCAGCCCTCCTGGAGCCCCTTCAGGCCCTGGGAGGGGCTCCAAGGTCTCCCTGGAGCCTCCTCTCCTCCAGATGAGCACCCCCAGCTCTGCCAGCCTGTCCCAGAGCAGAGGGCTCCAGCCCTTGGAGCATCTTTGTGGCCTCTCCTGGACTCACTGCAGCAGCTCCACACCCTTCTGGTGCTGGGTCCCCAGGGCTGGGGCAGCTCTGCAGGTGGGGTCTCACCTGGGTGGGCAGAGGGGCAGAATCCCCCCTGACCTCTGCCCACGCTGTGGGATCAGCCAGGGCAGGGTTGGTTCCTGGGCTGCCAGTGCCCATGGCCGGGTCACATCCAGTTGGTCACCAGCAGCACCCCCAAGTCCTTGTCCCAGGGCTGCTCCCCACACAGCCATTCCCAGCCTGACCCAGGGGCAGGACCTGCCCTTGGCCTGGCTGAGCTCCATGAGGTTCACGTGAGCTCCCCCAGCCTGCCCAGGACCCTCTGGGTGCCCCATCCCGGAGCTGACTGCCCCACACAGCTCAGTGCCAGCCCCACAGCTGCTGAGAGCCCTGGAGCTTCATCCTGCTGCTTCAGCCTGAGGTTTTCAGAGACAGGGTAAAGTGGGGGGGAGGATTAGTGCTCATTTTGGCCCTTGCCTGCATTTTGGCCTCACTCCTGCCTTCACCCTGCAGGTTTGGTCCTGAAAGCTTTGCCAGGAGCTTCCTGCAGCTCCCTGGGCACCACCATGGGGCAGGTCCTGCCATTGTAGCCCACCCGTGGCACAGTCTCTTGCAGCCCCCACATTCCCTGGCTTGGGGAGGGTGACAGCTGGAGATTTACTTGAATTCTTTGGGGAATGGTCCTTTAAAATGATCCATTTCAAGTTTTGCTCTTAGGGAAGGTTTTAATTCTCTCCCACTTCCTCCACAGCTATGGCAGCTGCCTGTGAGCCCCTGTGCCTTAACTTAAGAAGTTACATTTGGGAGAGAGGACAGTCAAAAATAATGGTGTCTGTTGTGTCCTCAGAAAAAACAAATTACCCCTGGGTTGTGGTGGACCTGAGGAATCCAGGTACCTCACTTCCCTTCCTGTGATTTTCTGGGGAGCAGTCCCTAAGCAGGCAGGTGCTCTCAGCTGTTCCTGGGGCAGCAGCTTTCCTGCTGTCCTGTGAAAGCTTTTATCATCATTTAAAAAAGGAAAACTAAAATATCATCATTTAACAAAGGAAAACGAAAAGGTTTTGACCGTGTCCATGGCCATTTGACCTTGAGCTTGCTGGAGGGTGAGCCCCTGGCAGGGGCTGCAGAGCATGGGAAGCCCTCTGTGCAGCCAGGCATTCCAGGCTGTCTTAGGGACAGTCCCTGCCTGCCCCAGCCCTGCCCTGTGCTGCCTGCTTGGGAGCTTTTCTGGGTGACTCTGCCCCTGTCCCTGTGTGCCAGACCTTGTCCCCAGCTCTGCTCTTGGGTGACATCCAGATCTGGGCAGGGACAAGAGTGACACTGAGAGCAGTGCCAGTGTCCTCCTGGTGTGGTGGGCTTGGGCACAGCACAGGGGACCCTGCTGTCCCCAGCCCCACTGTGTCACCCTGAGGACCTCCTTGGTGGCACTGGGCTCAGCTTTGGCTCAGCCCTTCTGCCAGCCTGGCACTGCCCCAGCTCAATGAGCACATGGGCCATGAGCCCACTGCTGGCCTCACACTGAGCCACAGGGACTGACCCCAGTGACCCCCTGTGACCCCCTGTGACCCCCTGTAACCCCAGTGACCCCCGTGACCCCCGTGACCCCGTGCCTGCCCCAGCCTGTCCTGCCCGGGCACCTGGGGAGCAGCAAACAGCGGGAGACTCTGGGACATCACCAGCAGGAGCCTGGGGGCTGTGGAGCTTCTGCCACAATTAGATATTTAATAAACATCTGAAATAATGAATATTCATGTCATATTAAAAGGTGTTTGCTGCCTAGGTGAGTGCTCAGGCAGGTGCCAGGTTTCCAGGCTGGGCTGGTGCTGAGGCCATCCCACCCTCGGGGCTGCCAGGGTGGCCTTTGCCAGTCTGAGCTGCTCCTGGGGCACGTGGGCATCCTGTGAGCTGGGAGTGGAGCACGCCAGAGGGCAGCCAGGGCCCAGCTGGGCACCAGCCCCTCTGTGGGGTGTTCCCCCACTTACCTGGATGTGCTTTGGTGATCCAGGGGCAGGGGGTGTCTGGCTGATTTCACTGACGGCACTGCAGGGTCCCAGCGTGGCCCTGGGGGCTGTGGGCTCAGAGAAACCACTCTGCCATGTCTCAGTGCCCAACCCCTCCCTGCTCAGTGCCTGCAGGGAAGCCAGGGACCCTCTCAGGACACAGAGCAGAGAGCCCTCCTGTCGCAGACATCTTTTATGAAAAATCCTTTCCTTAGGATTTTTCCTCCTGAGAAGCTGAGAGGCCTCAGGAACAAAATGTAACCAATGGTTATCTGCTGCTGTGGAATGCAACAGGTGCATCTGGGATTGGTCTCATGTGGTTGTTTCTAATTAATGGCCAATCACAGTCAGCTGGCTTGGACAAGCCTTTGTTATCATTCCCTTTTATTATTAGCCAGCCTTCTGATGAGAACCTTTTCTTCTATTCTTTTAGTATAGTTTTAATATAATATATATCATAAAATAATAAATCAAGCCTTCAGAAACATGGAGTCAGATCCCCATCTCTGTCCTCATCCAAGCACCCCTGTGAACACTGTCACATCCTCCCTGACTCCTGCTCCTCCTGGCGAGTCTCCACAAGCCTCAGCTGAGCCATGCCCGAGTGGGTGGGGAGCTGGGCTGGAGCCCTGAGCTCTGCAGGGGCAGGGCTGTGGCTCCTGGGCTGCCTTGTGCCCCTGGGCAATGGGAGTCACCAGGACCTGCTCTGGGGACAGGTGGTGCCCCCCTGCTGCCCTGCCATGCCAGGGAGGGGGAGCTGGCTGTGCCAGGGCTGCCTCCTGCTCCATCACTGCCTTCTGCAGCTGGAGGCGTCTGAGAGCAGAGCCCTGAGCTCCCGGGGATCCCAGCCCTGGGAAAGGCTCCTTTGGTTCCTCATTTTCTGTGTTGTAGAGCAGATGTTGCTCCTCCCAAGGCACCTGAGAGACTGCAAAAGGCATTTCCATCCCACAGGGGTGAAGGAAAGAGTGCCTGAGGCTCAGAACTGCAGTGCTTGGCAGGGTGCTGGGCCTGGGGGGGCAGCAGGGCTGAGCAAGGACTTCTCCTGCTGGAGGGCTGGGCTGTGCATGGGCACGTGGTGCCCCTGTACCCTTCCCATGCCACGCTGCCTGCAGCACATGGGCTTTCCCTGGGTGCAGCATCCCTCGAGCTCCATGGCCCCTTGGTCCTGACCTGGGCTTTGCCATGAGCTGGGGATTGACCCTTTCAATGCACCCACCTCAGTGTGCCAAGCACGGCAGCACCCAGCTGTCCCTCTCACTGCACTGAGCTCCTGCTGGCATTTCAGGGCCTTTTCGTGCCCTTTTAACGTCTCTGGACCAAGAGGCACGCAAATAACACACAAATAACACTCTGCACCTTCTGGCTGCCCCTCCTGTGCCTTGCCAGGAGCTTGGCAGGCATCAATGAAACGAATGAGTGCTGAGCTCCCCCCACACTGGAGGGAGTCTGCTTTCCCAGGTGTGGAAAACGCCAATCACTTGTTTTTAAAATTTTAAAAGTTTAATAGTAATAAAATGGTTATAAAAATAGTAATACAATTATAATAATAATAATTTGGACAATTTGAATTAGGACAATATGAGACAATAGAAACAAAGAGTTATGGACAGTCTGGGTACCTCTTTCTGGGCAGCACAAGCCCGAAAAAGGCCCCACGTTAACAAAGGATTAACCCTTAAAAGCAACAGCCTGCTGCATATTCATACACCTCATACATGATGCATAAATTCCATTCAAACACAGGATTCTGTCTGGTCAGGGTCAGCTTCTTCCTCTGAATCCTGACAACGCCTTCGAGGTGGGAAGAAGTTCGTTTCTTCTGATAGAGGGCAATAAATTCTTTTTCTCTGAAAGATTTGGGTGTCCTGTGGCTGATATTTCGCTGTGATTTCTTTCTTTAAAAAAATTATCTTACATAGCATAGTTTCTATTTTAACATTTTTTATAACTTAAAACTATATTTAACACACTACTTAAGAGAATTAATACAGCATAACTTTCTAACACAACATATTCACTTTAATATTTGCAAAAAGCCAATCATAAAATTGGCATTGTTCACACCAGGCATAAAACAGTGATGAGCTGAGCAGAGGGGAAGCAGAGACCCACAGAGGGCTGGGATGAGAGGCTGGGTGTGAACAACAGTGTGTGTGCTGGCAGCCCAGAGAGGCAGCAGCATCCTGCGCTTGTCCCTACAGGGTGGGCAGAGGTCAGGGGGGATTCTGCCCCTCTGCCCACCCAGGTGAGACCCCACCTGCAGAGCTGCCCCAGCCCTGGGCACCCAGCACCAGAAGGGTGTGGAGCTGCTGCAGTGAGTCCAGGAGAGGCCACAAAGATGCTCCAAGGGCTGGAGTCTGTCAGGTCTGGAGCCTGACTGGGAGAGCTGAGGGTGCTCACCTGGAGGAGGCTCCAGGGAGACCTTGGAGCCCCTCCCAGGGCCTGAAGGGGCTCTGAGAGATCTGGAAAGGGACTTGGGAAAAGGGACTGGAGTGACAGGACACAGGGAATGGCTTCCTACTGCAAGAGGGCAGGATGAGATGGGATATTGGAAAGGAATTGTTCCCTGTGAGGGTGGCAGGCCCTGGCACAGGGTGCCCAGAGCAGCTGTGGCTGCCCCTGCATCCCTGGCAGTGCCCAAGGCCAGGCTGGATGGGTTTGGAGCAGCCTGGGACAGTGGGAGGTGTCCCTGCCAGGGCAGGGGGTGGGATGAGATGGGACTTCAAGGTCCCTCCAGCCCAAACCAGTCTGGCATTCTGTGACAGTGCTGTCCTCGTCCTGCCTGCTGCCAGGAGCTTGGCGTGTTTGCCTGACCTGGGGCCCCTGTGTGCTCTGTCCCTGCCAGCTCCTGGGCCTGGGTCTCCTGGGACACCCCAGCCATGAGGATGGGGCCACAGTGAGGGGCTTGGCACAGGTGGGGCTGCAGGGCACAGGCACCCAGGGCTGCTTCAGTGCAGCACCAGCTGGGACAGCCATGGCACAGATCGGTGCCAGGGGCACCTTTTGCTGTCCCCTTGAGCCCACCTGAGCCCCTGGGACGCAGGAGGGCCACACTGCCAGCCTGTTTTAATGTGCTGTTCCTTTTTCTCTCCCTGTTCCAGGCCTTTGCACTGAAGCCAAGTGAAGCACCTCTCAACTGCACTGCACATTGCTCAGCTGGGATTCCTGTGGCAGCCAAACCTCCCTGTCACTGACACCTGAGAGCTCTTTCTCCCCTCCCTGCCCATCTCTCCTGTCTGTGCCTGGAGCTGGTGCTCAGCAGTAGCTCTGTCTCCCTGCCCATCCTGCTGGACTGCTCCCCACCATGTTTCAGCGTCTCACCAGCCTCTTCTTCAGTGACAGCAGCACGCCAGAGGGCCTGGAGGAGCCCAAGCCCTTTGTGGAGGAACAAGAGGAGGAGGATGGCTGGCTCATAATTGATCTTGCAGGTGAGCAAAGCAGCAGAACTGTCTTCCCACAGCCTCTGCTGCACCTTGTCTCTCCAGAGCTGGGCAAATCCTTACATCAGCAGATGAGCTGACACCACATGGGAGCAGTTCTGCCCTTCATTTTCTCTCCCCTGGTCCCCATGCTCTGCCATGGTCACTGCAGCAGCCTCTGACCCGCTCCTCCTTTTCCCTTTGCTCTCCCAGGGATGGTTCTCAACTTTCTGCCAGTGTGGGAGCAGCATCAGCATCTCCAGCTGGGGCTGCTGCTGCCCAGAGGCCTCCAGGAGCCTCCATGGCAGGAGGGGAGCCTGGCAAGGCAGGGACATCACCAGAGCTTTGGGGTGATGCTGCCCAGGGGGATCCCAGGCTGGGCAGTGCCATGGCCTGGGCTGAGCTGGGCCCTGGGCAGTGCCATGCCCTGGGCAGTGCCATGCCTGGGCTGAGCTGGGCCCTGGGCAGTGCCATGCCCTGGGCAGTGCCATGCCTGGGCTGAGCTGGGCCCTGGGCTGAGCTGTGCCCTGGCCAGCAGCCCTGTTCCACTGCTCCAGGAGCAGCCAGGCAAAGCTGAAAGCACACAGGAGCTGTTCCCCTGGCAGGGATGGGGCTGTCCCCATGGCAGGGCAGGGGGCAGTGGTGCCTGTTCCAGCTGGGCATGTGCCACCAGGGATCTGCCATGCTTGGGTCATTTGAGAGGAGTAAATCTCAGCTTCCAAGGGGGTTGTCTTCCCAAATTGTTCCCACTGTCCACGCCAAGCACAAGGGATTTGACACCAGGTGCCTGTACCTAGAGAGCCCACAGGGCTCCCCATTCCCAGAGCATCCCCAGCCCTGTGTAACACCAAGCAGGCACATTGTGCCTGTGCCTCCTGTGCAGATCTTCTCCAGCTCTCTTCAGACCTTGGGAGTTTCTGTTGTAGATTGATGACTCAGCCAATTGCAATGATGTTTTTATGACCTTTTCCTTACAAATGCAGCAGCAATCAGAGACAAAGCCTCCTGCCTGTGCAGGAGCTCCTGAGGCTGTGCTCTGCTTTGGTAGCCCCTGGTTGGTTGTGAGGCCCCAGCTCAGGGAGCACAGATGTGTCCTGCAGGTTTAGGAGGAGGAGTTTGTCCTCCCTCTTGCAGGCAGCAGGTCTCTGGGCAGATGTTCCCTGCCTGTTTTTGTTATTCAAGTTGTTCATTAGGGTGTTTCTCCCATATGCAGTGACCTGGAGAAGGGACCAGAGCAGGGACAAGACTGGGATGGGGCACAGGGCCAGCCCCATGCCTGGTGGAGCACTGGAGAGCTGTTGGAGGTGATGGGTGGTGTGGGCATGGGCAGCTGGGGAGGCTTCCCCGTGCTCTGGGCATTCAGGTGCCTGAGCAGGGAGGGCCAGGGCAGTGCCATGGCAGGGGGTTGCTGCAGGGAGGTCCCTGGAGCAGTGGGCATGCAGCTGCCACGTGTCAGGGCCAGCTGGCAGCAGCTGCAGCGAGCCTAAGGCATGCCAGGAGGAGCCAGGAGCTTCCCCAGCCAGAGAAATGCCGTGCCCCGATCCCTGGCTCGAGGCTGCAGATGGCTCACAGGGGACCAGGGCCTGACTCTGGCACAAAGCACTCCCACGTTTTCCCAGGGAAGTGCCTCAGCTCTTGGGGCAGCGCTGGCTTCAGCAGAATGGCACCTTGCTGCACTCTGTTCCCACAGCAGCCCCTCAGCAGTGGGGGACCAGATTCCTTCAGCTCTATTTTTGGGCCTTGAGTTATACAAACACTCCAAGAACCAAACTGGGAGCCCCATCCTTTCCCTTGGAGCTGTGGGGGCAGCAGCTGCTCCCGGCCTGGCTCCCTCCCAGCAGCAGACAGGCAGCCTAGGGAGCCTCAGGATTCAGCCTGGTCATTGCCCCCTGTGTTGCAAAAGGCACCAGAATTACTCAGACCTCCCTGGAATGTTTCTGATGCTGCTCCTGCCCCCTTGCTTAGCCTGGCCCTTGCTCAGCACCCCGGGAGAGAGCAAAGAGCATTTCCCAGGATGTGGCTGCATCACTGAGGTACTCAAGGATCCCAAACTATTGCTTTGTGACATTAAACCCCACCTTGGCAGAGCATGGGCACGGTGCCCAGGATGCTCTCTGTGCCCTTTGTGGGAGCTCTGCTCCAGCCCAGCTCCATGCCTGTCCCCAGGCTGACAAACAGTCTCCAGCCCGGCATGTCAGCAGCTATTAATAGGCTGATATCCTCTGACCTGGAGAAAGGCATTCTCCTCTTTGGAAGGCCAACTGTGGCCTGTCCTGAGCCCTGGGCTGAGGCATCAGCTGCAGGAGGAGCTGGGGATGCACCGAGCCAGGAATGCCCAGCCCCACGCTCGGTTTCTCCACACAAGAACAGTTTCACCTGTGCTTCCTTCTGCTCCTCATCCAGCTGCAGGATCCATGTAGATACTGCAGTGCCTCCCCCCTCACCAGTGCCCTCAAATGCCCCCAGTGAGCCTGGCAGTGGGTGTGGGCATCCCCACGTTTGGTGCCCGCTCCTGCCCATTGCAGCCCCAGCAATGCCAGCGCAGGCAGCCGAGAGCAGCGGCGGCCCGGGAGCTGCTGCCGGGCAGGGGTGGGAAGGGAAGGCTCGGGGGGCTCGGGGGTGTCAGCCTCTGCATCAGCCGCTCAACATTTGGCCTCTAACAGGCTGGAGTTGAAGGCACAGTGAAAACCTTTGCTGAAGAATTTATTCCCATGATTTCTTCCAGAGAAAAGGTGTGGACTGTTTTTGTGCTGTGTGTGCTCGGTTTCCGTGTTTGCGAGTGCTGGGTGGTGTTTGTGAGCACCGGCGTGTCGGCATCCCCGGCCCGGCCCGGCCCGGCTCGGCTCGGGTGCCATCAGAGCGGGGAAAGCAGCGTTTTTCACTGCCTGAATTCTCCTCTCCTTTTGAGAAGGAAGAAGCCCCGTGCTGCCGTGGACGCTGCGGTGCGGCAGCTCTGTGCCTCGGGCCGTCCCGTGCCGGAGCGGGGGTTCGGCGGGCCCGGCGTGCCGAGTGCCGGCCGTGGGTGTCTCTCGCACTAACGATGCCCCTTTCTCTCCCCCTCCCTCCCTCCCTCCCCGCCCCGTCCGTGGTGTGTGTGTGTCCCCGCTGCCCCGCATGGCTCCGCTCCCCGCCCCAGGCAGCCGCGCCCGCCCCGGCCCCGCTCGCCGCGCTCCCGCCGGCGGCCCCGGGCGCTCGGCGCGGCCCCGCCCGGCGCCCCCCGGCCCGGCTGCTGCCCCGGCCCCGGCCGCTCCCTGCTTGATGGACGAGAGTTGGTTTGTCACCCCTCCCCCCTGTTTTACTGCAGAGGAGCCCGGCCCCGACGGCGTGGGGAGCAGCCCCATGGAGGACCTGCTCATCGAGCACCCCAGCATGTCGGTGTACGTGACCAGCACCCTCGAGGTGGACGGGGAGGGCCCCGAGGACGAAGCCGCAGAGTGAGTGCGCTGAGAGAGTGTTGGGGGGCAGCAGCCCCAGCACCCACGGAGGGACCAGCGCTGGTCCTGCCATCCCAGATCCCTGCCCACACCCAGGAATGTTTCACCCACTGACGGAGCGTGGCAGTGGGGGACATCAGTGCCCCACACCCGCCTCAGGGAACACTGCATATGTGGCACGGTGCCCCAGCTGCCACCTTGCATGGCTGGCAGCCCCCGTGTCCAAAACCCTCTGCCAAGGGGTCTCAGTAGCATATTCGGATGGCCATGGCTGCAGGACACGAGCTTGGCACAGGGACAGGGCTGCATTCGTCTCCCCTGCCCTTAGCAGGGTCTCCTGGCATGGCCACCTCTGCCAAGGCCACTCCTGCCAATGCCAGTGCCACCTGTCACCCGTCCAGGGGGAGTTGCCAGGCAGGGCTAACACCAGGGATTTGCATAGGCATGGCCCAAGCAAAGCAAGCCCAATGGGACGGGGTGGCCCTTAGGCACAGTGGCCACTGAAGACCCCCAGGTCCTTCAGGCAGGAGGGTGCTGCGGCCCTCCTCAACCACCTGCCTGTCCCCAGACTGGCCCAGCATGGGGGTGGGTGTCCCACAGCTCTGGGGAGTGGGACACTTCTCCTTGCCCCAAACCCCAGCCCAGCAGTGGGGAAATTAAACAGAAATGCCCCAAATAGCCCCTTTGCCCCCCAGGCCTGTGGGCTGGAGCTCTCCACACCCATTTCTGGGGCCACATCCTGGAGCTCTGTCCTCCCCCAGGGCTGCTCTCCCCTGCCCTGCAGCCCCCAGGGAAAGCCTGGAGCGTGCCCACGCTCAGCCTGACTGCTGCTGGGCAAGCCCTGGCTGCCAGGGGGGTGCCATGGGGTCCCAGCTCTCCCCCAGTCCCAGCCCTCCAACTCCTCCCCTGCAGCCCCTCAGTGGGGCAGGGGAGGAGTAAGAATTTGGGGTGAGCTTTGCTCCAGGCCAGGAAACTGTTCCTGGTTAGGGGCCAGCATTCCTAGTTGGGGGGTGCTATTCTTGGCTAGAGAATACCATTCTTGGTTAGGTGACACTGGTCCTGGCTAGTGGACACCATTCCTGTCTAGGTGACACCATTCCTTCAGGACCTGTCTCTTTCCCAAGTCACCCTGAGGGCCACAGCTTGATGTCCAGAGTGGACAGAGTGTTCTGGAGTGCCTCAGTGCTGGAGGGGGCAGAGAAGGGCTAAAGGGAACCTGAGATAGCCAAGGCTCCAGAGGGGTCACTGTGGGACGGAGACAGACCAGGCTCAAGGGGCTCAGACGCAGTGGAGCTCTTGGTGGTGTCTTGATTTTTTCGGGTGTCTCAGAGCCAGCCTTGCTGGGGCATCGCTCCGCTCGGCTGGCTGTGAGGCAGGAGGGCCATGGAGCCCTGGGGCAGGAGGGCAGGAGGGCCGTGGGGCCCTGGGGCAGGAGGGCCGTGGGGCCCTGGGGCAGGACGGCAGGAGGGCCGTGGGGCCCTGGGGCAGGAGGGCTGTGGGGCCGTGGGGCAGGAGGGCAGGAGGGCCGTGGGGCAGGAGGGCCGTGGGGCAGGAGGGCCGTGGGGCAGCGGGTCAGGAGGATGGTGGGGCCGGAGGGCCGTGGGGCCGTGGGGCCGGAGGTCGGTGCCCGGTGTCCCCCCCGTGCCGGGCCGGGCCCGGTGCTGACGCCGCTGTCTCCGCTGTCTCCGCAGGGACGCTCCGGAGGCGCGGCCGGAGCCGCCGGTGCCGCAGCGCGGGCGGGCGCTGCCGGTGAAGGCGGCGGCGCTGGACAAGGCGGGGCAGGCGCAGCGGGCGCAGCGGGCCCGGCAGCTGGCGGAGCGGCACCGCCTGGCCCAGAAGGCGCTGCAGCGGCAGAACCGGGCCCGGCAGCGCCCGCCCCGCCGCGCCAAGCAGCTCCCGGGGGCCTTCGTCCACCAGCCCTGCCAGCGCCACTGCAACTACTGACCTCGCTCCGCCGCCCAGGGGCTGCCCCGGCCCCGGCCCCGGGAGCGGCCCCCACGGACACCGGGACACGGCGGCGGCTTCGCTCCGCGCCCCGCGCCCGCACGCCTGACCCGCGCTCCTCATCTTCCCCCGTCCCTTCACCGCGCCCCCGCCCTCGATGCCGGCTGGGCCGCGACCCCGGAGCCGCCGGCATGGAGCCCACGCTGCCCTGCCCAGCGTTCCCGGGGAAATCGGAATTCCCGGTGAAATCACCTGTTCCTGAAATCACCTGTTCCTGAAATCACCCGCTCCCCGTGAAACCCGTCTGTCCTGATAAGCCTGTGACATCAGTGCCTTTCCTCACATCATGACTCCATGTACAGCCTGGCTGGGAGGTCACAGAGACATCGAGCGGGAGTGACAAGAGCAATGAAGCCACAAGATTTGGGATTTTTAGGAAAATCTCATCAACGACACTAAATATTGCTTCCGCCCTGCAAAACCAGCAAACACTCCTCCCCCTCCTTGATTTCTTAGCTACATTTTACCGTGATAAGATAACGCCCCACTGCCAGTCCTGAAGGGGCTTGTGGTTGAAAGCGCTGGTGGAATCTCCATGGCTGGGTCAGCCAGGCAGCTCCTGGTGCCTCACGGTGTTGTTTTTTTTTTAACAACCTTAAAAGGAATCTCAGGAATCAAAGCACCGTCCCAGCGCCGCGCCGGAGCCTTGGCTGCCGTGCCAGGAGGGGTGCCCAGCCTGGGGTGGCATCACCGTGGCTGGGAGTCCCCTCTGAGCAGCCCTTTGGCTCTGGAGCAGTGACTGCCCCGGCCCCAGCTGTGTCCCAGGGGTACCCCTGTATCTGTGTGTGTGTTTCTCTCTGTTCCTGGACGCCCAGAGGAGGCTCTGTCGAGTCGAGGGTCGCTGTCTGCCCGGTGTTTGTCCCCAGCAGGGGACAGGAGGCAGGATCTGCACAGCTTCCCCCAGGTGGCCAAAGCACGTCTGTGGTGGTGATGAGGAGATGCTGAAGAGGAGGCTGGAGGGAAGAGGCTGAAGTAAGGACAAAGATGGCTCTGGGAGCCACTGCAATGGGTCAGGATGGGGCAGGCCTGAGTGAGAGGATTGCTGTAACAGGAGCTGTGACAGAGGCATCTTCTTTCCCCGCTGAACATGGCATCCTTTCCTTCCATCCCCATGGCCCTCCTGCCCCTTTCCTGTGAAGGGCCAAATTCACTGCTAGGCAATGCTAATTTCTAATGTAAATCCTTCCTCTCTCCCTGATGGACTCCTTTTGCCTTTGGAAGAACATGGTCCAGGCTTTTCACTGGCTCCAGCACCAGCTGAGACAGCTTCAAATCCAGCAGAAATTTGCTGATCTCTCCCAGTTTGCTCCTTTTAGGAACTGGTTTTCTATCCTCTGCCCTGGGAAAGTGTCCTGCTCGTGACCACAGCCTGGATTCCCACCCTCTGAGACAAGACTCCCCCACAACACTCCAGAAAATTCTGATTTCACCAGAGGTTCTTCCACTCACCGTGTTGCATCCCTTAATATCAGCTGGGGATCTTGCCTGAAGGACTTGTGGTGAGCCCAAACTGAGACAGCTGATAGTTATTAATTCTTTTAATGAGATTAAAGCCAAAATGAACCTTCTTAGTGGCAACAGCCCCTAGCTCCAGGCCGGGCAGCCTGGGCCATGGCAGCTGCTGCTGCTGCTCCCCTGCAGCATTTCCCATTCCCTGCTCTGCCTCGGCTTTCCCAGAGCTCCATCCCGAGAGGGGAAGGGCGAGCCCTCGGCATTGCCCCGCAGCCTCTGTCCCTGAGAGCCCCCGAGATCGCCCTGCAGTGAAGAGATGGCATCTGCTGACTCCGGGGCAGCGTTTACATCCCGGGGCTTCCTGGGCTTCACACTCAATGCCTTTGTTTGCCCTGCAGCGGTGCCTGGGCTGGGCTGGGAGCAGGGCAGGGCGGCGGCTGAACCCGGCTGTGATGGGGAATTTCCTCTCTGGCCCCAGCACACACCAAGAAGGGCAGAAGCCAAGCACTGTGCAGCCCCCAGCTTGGTCTCACTGCAGATTCTCCTGCTGCCAGTCCCTCTGGAGCACTCCAGCAAGCAGAGGCTGGCTGCGCCCCCTTTTCCCGCACAGCTCCCAGAGGAACAGGCTGGGGCAGCTGTGGCCCCAAGCAGATCCTGCCCTGTCTCACCTGCCAGGCTCTCCTGTGCCTGCCCAGCTGCTGGAGATGGTACCCCAGGAGAAATCCCTTATGGAAATCCTCCCGTGCACCCTTCTCCTCTGCCGTGTGCCTGGGGATTTGTCTCAGCCTGGCACTGCCACCAGCACCCAGCCCCCAGTGCCCATTTCAAACAGGTGACCTTCTTCCTCTGTCCCGGTTTTCAGAAGCAAATTCAAACTCTTTCTGTGCCAGTCTGAGATGTCTTTCATCACTCTGTGCCCAGCCAGCACAGGAGATGAAGCAGGACTATTACCACACTTTATATCCAGAGTATGTTTATAAAATGTTAATAAATTATTAATAATGTTTTCATGAAGATGTTAATCCAGATCCTGAGCCTCTGCTGGGTCAGCAGAGTGCACAAACCACAGCAAATGAGCTCCTGCAAGTCCCCTCTGTTGTTTGCACTCTTGCCATGTATTAACACCCAACAGTCACCTGCCAACCCTTGCCAGGCCACTGTCACCCCCAGTGTCACCCTCCCCTCCCTGTGCTCTGGTCAGCCTGTGCTCTGCAGACCTGCAGGGTTCTGCTCCTGCCCAGCAGCAGCACAAGGCCTGCCCTGGTCCCAGGCCTCCTGCCCAGTGCTGCCAGAGCAAGAAAATCCCTTTCCACTGAAGTTTTTTGTCTCCTCGAATCTTAAAACAAATGAAAGGTGCTTAAGAACTGAGAACTTCCTGTGTGTGCACCCATTTGCATGTGTAGATATTTCAAAGCCCAGTGTGGGTGTTCTGTAGCTTGTTTTGGGGTTGATTTTTTTGGGGGTTTGTTGGGGATTTGTTTTGCACCCAGTATTTGTGATGCACTGTGTGGTGCTTCCAATGGGAAGGTTCTGGTTTGCAGGGAGCTCTTGAGCTGGTTCTGCTGGGACAGGTGGAGTGAATTTTGCTTTCTTTTCTGTACTCGTGTAAGGAGAAACTACAGCATGGACTCAGGGACAAACCAATCTGCTGGGGTCTTTAAAAATGTCTTTTTCCCAGGCTTCTCTGTTAGAATGTGGGGTTTGGTTCTGGGGTGCTGCAGGGATGTGGCTCGGGCAGCACGTGGTGGTGACAGGAGCTGCTCTGACTCTCCTGTGTGAAATTGTGGCCATTCCTGGTGGGATCATTCCTGGGCTGCAGCTCCTCTTCATTTGTTCGTGACCTGAAAATTCACCTTTACAGCCAAATGTGGCTGGTCCCTTTTTAACTGGCTTGTGCACAAGCAGGTACAGATTTTCAGCACTGAGCCTCCTGGGGTTTGGGAAGTGCAGCAGGGCTGTGTGTTATTATGGCCTGACCCACCACATCTCTGGGGTCAGGGGACAGCAGGATGGGGAAGCCATTGAAATGATCACCTGGGACATGGTGATGCAGGCAACTGAAAGAAATTTTTGTGTTTCTTGCAATGAAAGCATAAAAAAGGGCAGAATTCCCAGTGGAGAGGCCTGGGCAAATCCCTGCTCAGTAAATGCCAGCTTTGCTGGGCCGTGTGTCAGTGCTGGGCACTGGGGCAGGCTGGGACAGCTCCCAGCAGTGCTGGGCTTTGTGAGACCCCTTCTGCAGGGGGGAATCCTCCCAGCCCTGGAGCCCCCGTGGTGCTGGGCTGTTCTCCCAGTAAGATTTGCCTCTGCTTGCCTGGCTCTGCTCTGGCAGAGGAGCAGGATGAGCCCTCAGGGCGTGATGGGACAGGAGGGACAGCCCTGCTGGGGAAATGCCTCCTCCTGGGCTGCACCAGGGCCCCGGGGCTGTGCTGGCTGCACTGGCCAAGCTGTGGCCATGGCACGCTCAGGGCCCCTCAGCAGCAGCCACAACAAAGTTCTCACACCAAATTCTGGCTCTTGCTTGGCACCACAGGGCTGGAGGGATGCCAAGGGAGTGGGGGCAAAATCCTCCTCACCTGTTGCTCTGAAACTTGCACTCACAAATGCTCTTTCTAAGAAACTCTGCTGCAAAAGCTTGGTCTGGAAGGAAAACAATTCTTTCCATTGGGGTCCACGTTTCCTTCTCATTGTGCAGAACATCAATGCATGGCTCATCCCAAAGATCACTGCTGCAGGAATCTTCTCTCTTTAGGCTTGTTTCTCATCAATAATTTTACATTTACATTATACTAGTACTTTTTCCTCTTTTATTCAGCCCTAATGGGGAGCAAAACACCCACTTAGATGTCTTACCACACCAGTAAGGAAAAAAAAAAAAGGTAAAAAAATACTCCAGTGAGGTTCTAGGCTTGAGTCCCACAGCTTTGCAGTTGCCCCTCTGGATCAGTATCAATTCCATCGCCCTGCATAAAGTGGAAACTAAACTTCATGTGAATTTATTGAAAAACAAGTGAGTCCCCAAAGATCAAACATCTAATAATTAGGAAGCAGTAGGAAGACATAAGTCACCTCAAGTCAAGAGCAATGGTTCTCAGAAGGCAGCACCAGCCCCACTGCCCTGGGAATGGCTGCTGGCAGCCCTTGAGTGTTCCCTGAGTGTCTGGGTTGGAACAGGAGGCCATCCACGTCCAGCTGGTGCCACAGGGACGCTCGAGCCGCCAGGGATTGTCAGCTCCACCACTCCCAGCCTCCAGTTTGCTGCTCCTCCTTTGCTGTGTGCACTCTGCAATGGCTGCTGGTGGCAGGAGGGGAGCAGCAGAGCTTCCCCCCAAGCCCTTCTCCACCATGGACTGTGGTGGCCTCCTCAGCGCAGCTGATGGCAGGACCAGATCCTGAGGAGGGACATCCTCATCCACCCTGGCAGCAGCTCCCTCCCAGGGCACTGCCACAGGGACAGGAATGGCCTAAAAGGGGCTGATCCCCTCGGGGCTTGTCTTCTTCAAGGTGGAGCTTCCCACCTTCAGACCTGCTCCAAACAAAGTCAGGAACCTCCTCTTGGCCTCAGGGGCTCCATCCCTGTCCCATTGCCATCGCTGGAGTGGCTGCCACAGGTTGCCTGGACGTGGCTGTAGGAGCTGGGTGCAGCAGTGGGAGGCTCTGCCTGCCTGAGGAGTCCCCTCTCTGCTGAGAGGTGTCCTCAGCCCCACTGGAGATGCCACCTTCTCCTTGCTGGTCTCCAGGATCCCAGAGCCCTCCCAGCCCTGGGCTCTGGGCAGCTGCCCACGCTTGGCCAGGAGGTCTCCCTGCTCCATCTGCCTCCTTTGTGCTTCTTGAAAACCTTTGTCATTGACCCATCCCCCTCTCCTGGCAGGAATGAGGATGATGAGGATGAGCAGCTCCATTCAATAGCAAAGGAGGCTTTTCTGTGTGATCATCTTTTCAGTTCTGTGCAGAGTGGTGGCACCCAGGTGTGTCCCCTGTCCCTCATTCTGAGCTGACACCTCCCAGGCTGGTGAGTGAGCTGCTTTTCCAACCCCATGTTCTGTACAGGGCTCCAGAGCACAAAAAGAGCTGCAAAGCTTTGACTTTGTTGCAGCTAAACCTGAAAATCCTTCTGCCTTCCACTCTGACCCTATTTCATTGCATGGAGCGGGGGGGAAGATTTTATTCTCTGCAAATGAAGGGGTAAATTCTAAGTGCAGCGCAGTAAATTTTAAGTGTAGCTTAAAATGGGTTGCACAGGGGAGCCCAAAGCTCCTCTGCTCTTTCACATTCACCTCATGTACCCTGGCTGGGGAGCTGTGAGCAGCTCGAGTCTCCCTGAATTGTTATCCTCAGCTTTGTGCTTTGGGGAGCCTGGGGATGGGGGAGCAGCACAAGGTGTAGCAGTGACATTTCCTCTTGTGTCAGAGCTGTCCTTGCACAGAGCACTGCAATATTCTGTGTGTGTGGATCCACCCCTGGTACCTGCTTGTGCAACTCTTGCCCACACGTTGCCCTGCCCCGTGTGGGGCTGACTGACTGTACATGTGCCTTCACCCTTTTTCATGGTTTGGCATCTTTTTTTAACACAATTACAGAACTTGAAAAAAATCACTGAACTGCAGTTACAAGTCCTATGCAAGAGGTGACCAGGGAGTCAGTTTTTGGTATTTCTGTGTTTCTGTGTTGTTTTCAAAGTCACTGTGGGGTTTTTCAGAGAACCCCAACAGAATGAATGCCCCAAAAAGTTTGTTTTGGCATTTTTTTTTTGTTTTGTTTTGTTTTTCCTAAAAAGCATTTAGCATTTTGGATATACTAAATCTCTTAGGCAGCTTTGTAAAGCTCTAAACCCCATTTGGCCCCGGGGCTGTGTTTGGAGAGCGAGCAGGAGCAGGAGCAGGAGCAGCAGGACGGATGCAGGAGCGCCAGGACAGATGGACAGATGGACAGATGGACAGATGGACAGATGGCTGTTCCGTGGCCGGACAAGGTTGCCTTAAGCCTTCCCTGCAATGCCCCGGAGAGTGCTCGGTGCCCTCCCGCCTCCTGCCGGGGCCGGCGCAGCCCCCGGGGCCGGGAGAAGCGTCAGGAGCCCCCCACGTTCCTGCACCCCCTGTGCTGTAGGACTGAGACCCGTCTGGAGCCCAAGCTAAGGAAATCCGTCCTCCTCTGTGTTCCGTGTTCGGTCGGTGTGAGCAGGGTTCGTAGGAAGGGGCGTCTCCTCCTCGTAGGACATTGTGTAAACATTTGCTGTGTGTCGACTGCCTGGGACACATCGTGTAGTGTGCCTGTGTGTGTGTAACCTGGTTTTGGTTGTTAGGTTGTAATGCTGTCTCTTGACTGAAAAAAAAAAAATCTAATATAAAGGAAAAAATCACAAGAAATAAAAAATATATATTTAAAATCTATTTTATGTGTATTTCTCTAAAGCCTGCAAGTAAATCTGTCTGCAAAATACTTTGGTTTTTTAAAAATGCTTTTAAAAGTCAATGGTTTGAATGACAAATAACAGAAAAAACATCCCCTTTGACGACAAGGACACACAGGAGAGAGGATGGCACAGGCTGAGAGGTTGGAGGGGGTTTTCCCCCTCCCCATCACCAAACCTTACAACTCAGCAGATAATGACTAAAGCAGATGTCGATTGCCCTGAGAAAATCCCAGATCAGCCAATCTGTGCAGCATCAGCTGTTTCTCCGAGCACAGTGTGAGATGCTCTCAGCAGCCAGCAGAGGCAGAGATGCCTCCAAGGTGATTAAGGGCTTGGAGATGAGGAGAGGCTGAGAGCTGGGACTGCCCAGCCTGGAAGGGGTTCAGGGAGATCCCGCCCTGTGTGCAGATTACTGAAAACAGAACTGGAACATTCTCAGTGCAGCGACAGGCACAAATTGAAGTAAAAAGAAATTTCACTTAGGAAAATGCTTTTTCATGGCAAGGATGGTTGGCCACAGGAGCAGGTTGAGAGGTTGAGGAGTCTTCAGCCTTGGAGATACTCAGGATGAGAGGAGACATGGCCCTGAGCAGCTTTGGGATGGGGCTTGCCCAGCCCAGAGGCTGTGCCAGCTCCTCCAGCAGAGCCAAGCCAAGGAGACACCTGTGACCCCCAGCTGCTGGGAAAAGCACTTCAGAGAAATGTTAGATTAGAAACTGGGAATGAAAAAAATAGCTGGGAGTGAGCTTTCATGGCTTTGATAAACCTTCTTATGGGAAAACCAAATTTGGCAGCTGGAGACAAAGCCTGGGGTTATTGGGATGGATGGAGCTCAGGAGGTCCAGTCCAACATCCTGCTCACAGCAGGGCAAATGCTGAATTCACATCACAGGCTGTGTTCAGCCCATGCTCCACAGAGAGATCCTGCCACTGCATCCCAGGGGGAATAGTTTCTGCTGCTCAGTCAGAAGCTCCTCTCTTTCCATTTGTCCTGGTGCTGTCTGTCGCTGTCTCCCAGCCCACACCTCTGTAAAATCCTGGCTCCATCTCCTGCAGAGCACGAAGGGCAATGGAGCCCGTGCCCCTCAAAGGCTCCTTTTGCTCAGGTGTCCCAGCCCAGGCCATCCTGGTGGCCCTGTCTTGTGTCTCCTCTACGGTATCAACATCTTGTGGTTGGGTGGGAGGTGGAAGCCAGGTGATGTCATTGCAGATCCCCAAATGCCAGGGGATCACTTCCCTGCCCCACGGGCTGCCCTCCCTGCCCTCAGCTCTCCTCCAGGACTGTGAGCTGCTCCCACGTCCAGCACTGCTCACAGGACCAGTACAGGGCCCTTTGCTCCTTCCAAGGCTCCTTCCCAGTGGTTGGATCTTGCAGTTCTTCTTTCCCAAGGTCCATGTCCCTGGAAATGGTGACCCTGACCTCCATCCTGTCTGCTCCCCACAGGGTGGTATTTCCCACAAACTGGAGCACATCCCCTCTCTTCCCCTGCTTTATTGGGACAGGGACCTTTTCTGTGAAGACTTTCCAGTTTTGTGGACTTTGTCCTCATTTTCCAAAGCTTCCCACCCAACCTGAGCAGCAACAGGAGCAGCGAGGCCAAGCACGGAGCAGGGTGAGCCCCAAGGGAGAGTGGGGGCTCCTGTACCCCCATCAGCTGTGCCTGTGCAGGGCCAGGAGCAGCCACACGCGGGCAGGGAGGATGGAGGCACTGCACAGTGCCTGGAGGCTGCCCTGGGAAAGGCCTTGGGAGCATTGGTGACAGCAGCTACACAAGAGCCTGGTGTGCCCAGGTGGGCAAGGGGCCAATGACACCTGCCCTGCACCAGCCATGGGGTGGCAGCAGGAGCAGGGCAGTGACTGTCCCCTGTGCTGGGCACTGCTGAGGCACCTCCAGTCCTGGGGACAGTTTTGGGCCCCTCATGGCAAGAAAGGCAGTGAGGGATTGGAGCATATCTAGAGAAGGGAACAGGGCAGGGGAAGGAGCTGAGAGAGCTGGGAGGGCTCAGCCTGGAGAAAAGGAGGCTGGGGGGAAACATTCACTCTCCACAGCTCCCTGACAGGAGGGTGGAGCTGGGTGGGCTCGGGCTGTGCTCCCGGGGAACAAGGATGACAGGAAATGGCCTCAAGTTGCACCAGGGGAGGTTCAGGTTGGATATTGGGGAAAATTTCTTCATGGAAGAGCGCTGTCAAGTCCTGGGACAGCTGCCCAGGACAATGGTGGAGTCCCCATCCCTGGAGGGATTTTGAAAATGTGTGGATGCTGCACTTGGGGACGTGGGTTAGTGGCCTTGGCTGTGCTAGGGGAACAGATGGACTTGATGGTATTAAAGGACTTTTCCAACCCCAATGATCCTGTGACTTTGGCCCCACTCAGTGCCTGCTACCTTGTGCACAAATAGCTAATTTCTGGGATTATAAAAGCTGACAACTTCTGTTTAATAACAATTAATATTTAATCAGCATTTTCAGATACATATTTTTAAAATGCAGCAAGAAAGAGGTGGCAGTGTGTGTGCACAGAGCTCGGGCTCTGGGCTCTCCCCAGCAGCTCCAGGAAGGAGCCTGACCCCCTTTCCATGGCAGCAGAGCTCCAGAGGGAGGGAAGGAGCTGCTGCTGTGTCCTGGGGAGCTGCTGGGGCTCCTCTGCTGCCTGGTGCCCTTGCCCTGCTCCCCTGCTCTGCAGGAGCAGCTGCATCCCTTAATTTGTTTGTGGTTAAACAAATTCCTTGCTGAAGCTACATATAAGGAGCTTGCAGGCCCAGAGCTCTAAATAATCCCTCCAATCCTCCTGTTTGGAATGATGCTGCTGTTGTTGCTAATAATAATTCAACCCACTTTATAGGACAATAACATTTATTTAGAGCATGAGGGATTCCACATTATACAAACCCTTAATTTTTTTTTTTGTTTCACTGGTCCATTTCTACAACAAATACATCAGATCTACTATATAATAAAATTATTTACATTTCCAAACAACATGGGGTTTGTTTATAAACCCTCTGACTGCTATTCACATACAGTACTTAAACAACAGCACATTACATTATTTTAATACCTAAAAATGACAACCCTGTATTCTAAATTGTTTATGAAAAGTGGAAACAAATAAATTTACAATTATCTTCCCCTCCCCTTCCATTTCATACAAACACATTACCCTAATGTGCTAACCCTGACTTCACTTTGCAAATCCAGGGGTTTTAGAAGAACCCAGTTTTTATATCTATTTATCTGTTTTTTAGAAAAAAAAATCATTTATGGGGAACAGTATATTAAAATTACTTACTGTACAGAATTTTATTTAAAAAAGAAAAATCACAGCTCAAAATTGCTATTGGTAAATTCACACTCATTTACAAGTCTCATGTTTCCATGCAGTAATTTACTTGGATTTTCTTCTTTTTGACTGCATTGCACTGGCACTCGTTTCTGAAATCAAGAGAAGAAAAGAAGCATGGATGTGCAGTCGGTAAGCCATTCCCCAGAGGGGCACAGATTGCCCTGCCATTGCTCCACACACACCCAGGCTGTGCCCTGGTGCATTTCCCCACACCAGGACAGGCTCCTGAGCAGCTGCAGCACCCCTGGGCTGCAAACCCCACAGGGCAGCCTGGCAAGAAGGGTCTGGAACTGTCCCCACGTGCTGCCCCCCACGTGCCACAGGAGCAGATGGGGCTCACAGCCACTCTGCATCCAGGCATCCCCAGCTGCCTGAGCTCCTAGAAAATGAGTCTCTGCACCACAGGAACACAGCTAATGCAGAGAGACACAAATGTTACACCTGCAGGGCCACGGTGACAGATGACATGTCCAGTGCACTTACCAAGGCACTAAGTTTCCATTTCAAAACAAAAAAGGAGTAAGGACCAAAGGCATTTGCATCTTTAGATCTTTTTAAAAATGTGATTTTAAATGTTGGCAATGTCTCTTTGGCTCTTCATAGTGTTTTCCAAAAACTATTGCAGCTGTGTGTATTTTAAGAGTCAAAAGGGAAAAAAATTTCCAAGCCCATCTAAAATTAGAATAGCAGCAGTACAACTCCACAGCTGTTACATGTGGAATTAGAAAAAACAATCAACATTTCAAAATTTAACAAACCCAAAGGTACAGTAAATGCTAAAAGCAGCCCTTGCTGGAAAAGTACTCCAAAAAGGGAAAACTCCAGTACAGTACCAATTTTCAGAAGTGAAACATCTCAGCAGGCTGGACTGCAGCCTGGAGCCCCCCAACAGCAGGAGTGGCTCTGGAGCAGCCTCAGCAGCAGTTGTGCCACCCTTGGTGCTGCTCAGGGCTCTGTGTCTGGGAGCAGGAGCTGCCAGCAGCACTCAGCCCTGTCTCAGCCCCTTGGGAGCATCACCAGCAGCTCCAGCCCTGTGCTGGACACAGGGCCAGGGCTGACCCTCCCTGGGTGTCCTCTCCTCTCACAGTGACCCTTCTGCCTCCTCCTTCCCCAGGCTGAGCAACCAAGCTCCTACTCCAGCTGGTCAAAGCCTGCTTCTCTCTTCCTGCTGATTTCTTTTTCCAAATGCTGACTTTAAACAGCCTCTATCTCGAGAGATAGCTCCTCCCAGCCCCACGTTCCTTTTACCATGGGTTAGGGGGTTTCTCAGGACACAGGTAACATAACGAGGGCAGGAGCAACCAAACCAGAATAATTAAGCTCTGATTCACTAACAAAAATGTACAACAGAGCAGGCACAGGTGACAAAGCAGGTGACACTCCTGCAGCCACCTCACTAATGTGCAGCTTGTCCAGAGCACCTGGTTTGGCTCATTCTCCACAGCTCAGGAGC
Organism: Melospiza melodia melodia; assembly: GCF_035770615.1. Classification (NCBI taxonomy): domain Eukaryota; kingdom Metazoa; phylum Chordata; class Aves; order Passeriformes; family Passerellidae; genus Melospiza; species Melospiza melodia. The sequence continues at coordinate 974,436 of NC_086212.1, forward strand.
AGCTGTGTGCTCACAGGTAAGGCAGCACAGCCAGGTGTCCCCTGCAGGCTGCATCCAAGTGTCCAGCAAAGCCTTTGGGCACTGTGGCAGCTTCAGATGCACCAGTTAAAAACCAAGGTTTTATTTACAGAGGTAAATGAATTACACAGTCAGCACAAACCCCTGTGAGAGTTTTGGTATTATTTGAATTTGATGCACTTTCCTGTTCCCACATTTTCAGAATTTGAAGTGTCACTGGTTGTCATCTTTAGGTTTACCCAGTTCAGCGTGTGGGGCAGGTCACACGCTCCAGATCCCCTCAAATGCAGGCAGGGATTTTACACTGGCTTCACATTTTTCAAACTTTTTTTCACAATCATGAAAGAGAATTTATTTTTACAATACAGACTCAAATTCTTCTGCACAGTCCTGCCACAAGAAGTAAATATAATTAAATTCAGCAGTCACAAAAGTGCAGAACATATAGGTCCCCTGTGTAATCTTTGGGAGTCATTGCACAATGACATAAAGCTGGAATGCTTCTCTGAAACTCTGACAACACAATATTCTTAGCATCACACTTCAGTACCTCCAGTATGGAAATGGTGGCTGAATTCAACTTGACTTCCTTTTATAATCATTTTATATCAGTACCTCTTTGTTCTGGATATTATCTTTAAAATAGCGGTCGAGTGTTGCCTCTTGACGGTCTCTGTCTACTCTCTTGTATAACTTTGGTCCATCAGCATTTTTCTGACCCTTAAACACAAGAAGCTGACAGAATTAGCTTCAGCCTGGCACTGCGCCGTGCATATCACACAAATGCTGCATAATTGTTAAAGACTGTAACCTGGATAGGAGTAAGGTTTGTCAGCACCTGCTAATGCCATGGGTTAATAACTTCAGGAGTTCAGATGTTGTTGTGAAGCAGAGCTGAGGCTCTGTGCTAGCACACAGCACTCCCTGATGCTCCTGGCTGCCACCTCAGCAGCCTCTGGAGCGTGCCTGAACCATATTGACTTGGCAAGAACTGACCGTGCACTTGGGAAGACTTTCAGGCTTCAGGAAAAGGAAAATGTCACTTTTTGATCTCAGCACAGTCCTTCCAACAGCAACACATTTCTGCAAAGAGAATTCAACTAGGCAAGGTGCTGAACACTACGGTGCTGAGTGCTGCAGAAAACAAGTTGCACAGATGTACCAAAGAGGAATTCACAGAGCATTTACTGCCAGTGCAGACGTCGGGAAACGCTTCAACACCAACCTGTGGCTAAATCCTTGAAACTAGAGATAAAGCACCCAGGGTGCACGAGCTGCAAACCAGCGTTAGAGGCAGCTACTGCCAGGGCAAAGGCTGGGGAAGCAGGTCAGGAGCTGCCCCCTCCCCAGGACTGGGGCTGAGCATGTTACCTTTAGCTGTGCCGGACGCCGACGCGGGTCGCGAGGATCGCTTGCGCTGCCCGTTCTCTACAGATTCCTGTGAGGCGGCAGAATCCTCTGTTCTTGAATTTCTTCTACTTGGAGTTTTAGACTTTTCACAATTCTCTTTTGTCTCATTACTAATAAAGTGGGACAAAATATTTCTGATGAAGTGTGAGAAGAATTATGTTTTTCTATGCAAGTCAGACAAGCTGGAGGATGGCCCGACACGGGTGCCAGTTCCGGACTATTAGCACTGGAGACACGAAATGCTAGAGATACCAGGAGCTCTATCAGATGAAGAATGACCTGAGTAAGCCAGAGTACAGTCCATTTCTATCAAAAATTATCAGAGGATACAGAATTGAGAAGTCCTCAAAGAGAATATTTTCAACATAAGAAGACCAAGAAATTAGATGCATTATAAATTGTCTGCTCTGTTTTCCACAGGTGTCACCATTACTGAAGTCTAGGAAAAGCAAACAGGTTACATTAGAGACTGCTGCAGAATGGGGGTGCAGAGCTGAAATTGCAGATGAACATCAGGAGGAATTAAGAACTCTCCAGGGAGTATGTCAACTTTTGGGTTTGCTAAAAAAACTTACTCCATTGATCCAAGTAATTTCTTCACATATTAAAAAAAAGTTTTTTAAAAACTTTCTTTAGGTTTCAAAGCTTGAAGTCAAAATTTGTTGTTGTTGTTTGTTTGTTTGTTTTTTTTTGTATCAAAAAGCTTTTTTTGATATAAAATAATAACTTTAGGTACTGTGGAAATCTGTTTCTTACTACTGAGACAATAAAGGGAGTGCTACATTTTGTAATTAAATTCTTCTTTTATTTTATCTCTCTTAGCCCTGTAAACTCATACTGAGTTTTGGGTGTTTTCTTCTCAATGCGTTCTTGCCAGACAATTTCTGGTGACTAAGCAGTTTCAGGAGTTTAAACTAAACTTCTCTTGTGTGAATTCAAAGGCAAGTAATTAACTAAATAAAATAATCTGCTGATAATGGAAAAGAAGAAAGCTCATTTCAGGCCCTCTGGGTGACAACTTGCAGGATTTCAGGAAATGTTTGAATCAGAGACTGAAGACAGCACAGGGTGACCTGTGTGTGACAGAGGTCTGACTGCAGTGCCACCCTTCAGACAAGTCCTGCTTTGAGGGAAGGACTAAAACCACACAAACTTTAGGGTAAAGTAACAGAAACCTGAAATAAAACAGTTTCTCAATGGAAGGAGAGACAAACATACTCAAGGAAAGACACACAGCAGAGGAGATTATAGACTGTAGATTATCTCAGATACAAAATACTGAAATCTATTTCCCTAAAATGGAGCATAATGGGCCATCTACAAAGTGGATCCCCCAAACAGGTGGGTGCTCCCCAGAGTGAAGCAAACAGGCATCAGCACCCAGAGTTCAGTTAGTGCAGGTAATTTTTACAGGTTCTAGTAACTAAATCCAGAGCTGGGATTGTCTCATAGGAACCAGCACATCACTTCCCTCCTTTTATAGGAGGAAATCAAATTACTCCAAGTGAAAATATTTCTAGTGGTTTATGGGTTGCAAGGTTCCCCTAAGGTTTTAAAGGTTTTTAAAGGCTTTAAATGAGAATAGGTTTAGATTAGCTATTAGGGAGAAATTGGCACAGGTTGCCCAGAGAAGGTTTTTCCATCCCTGGATGTGTCCAAGGCCAGACTGGACTGGGTTTGGAGCAACTGGGATACTGGAAGATGACCCAGCCCATGGCATGGAGGTAAGTTTTAAGATCCCTTGCCACCCAAACCATCTGTGATTCTCTCAAGAGTTGTCCTGTATGGTTCAACATACCCCAAGCTGTCCACTGTATCAGCCATCACCAGACCCAGTTTGCCTCCAAACTTTCCTTCTTTTCCAGTTTGCTCAGAAAAACATCAATCAGAAAAACCCTGAAAATGCCTTTGTGGCAATCTGATGTGCTGGGTGTCACACAGGGACACTTCATCTGGAGAATCTGCTCAGCTGCCAATGTCCCACCTTCAGCTTTTCAGAAAAATTCTACCCTGAAGAAAACTCACTGTGAAATTTCAGCTTGTCTTTGAAAGATGCCAGTCCAAATGAAGATAAGTAGGGTTAAATATTCCATGCAGAGCCATTCCTGATCTGAGGGAATGTCCAAGGAAGGCACTGCCCCATCTCCTGAGGGACCCCACAAGGGGCCCAGCCTGGGGGTCACTCCACCCATGAGGGCAGTGTCCATGACCTGGCCAGCTGTGCCAGCACCACCAGCCAAAATCCTCCCCAGGGGCTCCCACTGCCACCTGAGTGAGAGCCTGGGGTGTTTGGAATCTTCCAAGCAGCTCTTGGAAACTGTATTTTCTTCTGACAGAACACAACCATTTGAAATATCTTTTAATTACCAAATGTCTTAACCAGGACAATCTGAAGTTTCTACCTGACTTTCTTATCAAGTTTTGGCAGTGTTAACAAGCAAATAGAGGAAAACTGTTAAAAACAATTCTCAAGGCAGAAGAACAAACTTTTGAAAGACTTCCTTGCAGAAAACAAAAATTCACACGACAGCTAAGCTGCACATGAAACATCCAGGCCTGAAAGGATGAGAGGAAACATTGCCCAAAGCACAGACTCAGGAAAAGGTTACCTTACATTCATTGCATTTCAGCAATGGTTTGGAATATTCAACTGGCCTGATTTCTTAGCAGGAAAGAAAGGATATGGCCAAGAAAATGAAAAGTAGTAGCAGAGGTTGAGCAATTAAGCAAAGAGAAAGGGACCTCCTCCCACGAAAGCTATATCTACTCTGAATCTACAAACTATCTCCTTACCTTTGACCAGCAACTACTGCAGCATTTGTCTCAAGTTCTACAAAAGAAAAAGATAATTTTAAAGTCTGCTGTAGAGGTACATACCTGCTGACAAGGCACGACTAGCTCACATTTTTCTATCACATATTAGATCTCAAGGATAAGCTTCTCTCAAAGCAAAGCAAGTTAAAATACCACATTGGCCAAGTGCTTGGTCTGATTACAGCCTCCAGGACACTGCAGTCAGCTAAGGCAGGGGAAAATTGAAGCCCTGCAGAAGAAAACTGTAGAGAAACTCCTTGGCTACACTCCTCTCCCTTCTTAAACTTCCATTTTAGACAGTTTATTTCTACTAAACCTTCTAGGTTTTATTTATTTTTTAAAAAGTACCCTTAAAAATACCCATCTGGCTCTATTGTGCATGTAAAAATTTGCCTTAACCCAACTGCCTCTCACAGCAATACCTTCTAATGACAAATTTCTGAAGCCCAATTGCACTTGCACAGAATTGGAAAATATCTCAGTGGGGATGATGCAAAGAGAAGTCTGACCTGTTTTCTCTCTCTCTCTCAGTGATTTTGTACATACAGGTCAGGTTTCCTTTGGAGTCTTCACCTCAGTAAACAGCTCTCCTTTTCAGCACATAAAATGTCAAGTCTTTGTACTGTCTGTCTTTTAATTCTCTCCATATCCACCATATCCTTTGTTGAGAGGAAAGACCTGTACCTAAACACAGGCCCCTCATGAGGAACTGCAGGAGATTCAGGGATTAACACTGCAATGTCAGGGAGGAGCCCCCTGTGCTTTGTCTCACTGCCCAGCTCCATTTCCCCACCAAACCTGGGGCCAGTGGCACAAACTGGGGCTTTGCCTTTGACAGCAATTTAGCTCCCAGTTTGCCAGAGTGTGCACCATGAATAGAGGCATTAAAAAAGCAAGAGAATGGGCAATGTTTGTCCTCCTAGGATGAATCTGCAGTGGTGGAACACCAGCCTCTCCAGTGTAAAGGGATATAGCACTGTCTGAGAAAAACAGACATCTCGGGGACTAAGGAAGAAGAGACTGAGCAGTGAAAGGAGTTTTTTTCTTACCACCCAAAATTTAAACTGGGTGATAATCCAATAGCAAACAATGGATAGCATCAGTGCTTTCCCCAGCAGGAACCCCCAGCACAGTCACAGCAGCACAGGGCAATGACTCAGGTGTGAAAAAACAAGGGTGTATGACCACCTCTGTCTTAGTGGAAATTCAAAGAAAACCATTTTGTACAATTTTTACTTCCTGAAAACCCCATTTCCAATCTGACTAGAGATAGAAAATAGATGGAGAGTGGCAATTCCCATAAGTAAGCCCACATCTATCTGTTTTCTCTGCTCAGCCTGGGAATTACTTTTTTAAAACACCCCAGAACTGATGGTGAAACACCATGATAATAAATGGGAACAGCATAAAGTCATCTGCCAGGGCTCCATCCTGAAACACTGCTGGGAGGGCATTAAGAGTTGAACACAAAAATGAAGGATTACCACTCTAAAACACAATCCCAGCCCAGCATGAACATATTTCTGTAGTCAGAAGGGTACAATGAAAGAAAGACCTTTCTTATTAGCTCAGCATAGAACTTCCATGTATGTACTCTTACAAATCCAGTCCCTCCAATTTAACACTAAATATCTAAAACATTAACATAAATATCTAAAACTTGGGGATTTTTTCATCTTTTACTTGACCCCATCCTGAATCTCCCACAAAGCTTTGGAGACTTCCAAAGCACAATGTAATTAGCAAAGTAAAACAATCCCAAAGGCACAACTAATAATAAACACCCCTCCCCAACCCCCAAAATACCCAGTGTGTTAGTGACCACTGAATATGCATTCAAACAAATACATTTTCATAAAGGATTTAGTTCACCTCATTCTGCTTTTCCAAAGGAAGATTTACCTGTTCTTTGAACAGTACTTTCTGCTGTGGCAACTGAACTTTTTTTCTGTGTTAAATGTTGAGAGGATGCTAGAATAAAAGTGGAAGGAAAAAACATTATTGTCAAAGGGAGTAAAGGAGTTCCTGTTGTGTGATCAGGCTGGTACAAAATGCTCTCTCTCCCAGCTGACTTTGCTTTCTAGTCTTCAATGTGACAGTGAACTTACAGAGAACACGAAGACAGGAAGTGTAACATTCCTGCTTAAATAAAGACTATCACTTCCTAGAAAGCCAGAATTCCTTCTGTGGAGCTCAAAGGAAGCTTCCACTTTCCAGTGCCACGCAGCTACAACATCCAACAGCCGTGGGGAAACTCACACTGAGGCTGAAGTGTTCAGTTCCCCTGACTTCTGTGGATTTTATCATCCAGGATTTTATCTTCTGTGTCCAATTCATGTTGTAAAGCACAACACTCACACAGCTCACTTCAAGAGTGATAGGTTTATGTTGACACCAGATTCAATAAATTAAAAATAGCATCAAGAAATAGCATCAATGTAATGTATAAAGTCTGCCGGATGCACAAATTAGAATAGCAAGGCTGAGATGTAAAGGTATTTTATGTTTTCAAACTGAAGGCAGTAAACGTTTTCATTAATTTCTCCAAAATGAGCATTTAAGTTTTTCCCTAGACAAAAGGGGATTTGGTGTGGGTTGTTTTTTTTTTTTTCTTCTGTTCTGGATGTTATTCAGAAATTTCCCTAGAGGATGAAGGTTATTCAGAGAGGAAAATAGTATTATTAATTCAAACTAACATAATTAATTCAATAAATTGAAATAATTTACAAAATCAAAAGTCTGTGGCAAGACTGAAGCAGAATACCAGTGTATCTACCAGGATAAAAGGGACCCTAAGTATTTGTCATTACTGATACACCCACTTTTGCTCCTTGCTCCCAACAGTTACACAAAGTTACAGAATCATATGCTCATGACAAATATCCCAGTGGAGCAGTAAATGGAAAGTGAGAAAAACCATCTGGAACTCGAATCTTGGCGAACACAAGCCTGTGTATCACTCAGCTGTTAGAGAGCTGCCAGCCTGGGCTGCAGCTCCGGGGGAGAGCCCCGGGGATGTCCCGCAAACCCGGGATGTCCCACAGCCTCTGGGATGTCCCACAGCCTTTGGGATGTCCCGCAGCCCCTGGAATGTCCACCACTCCCCGGGATGTCCCACAGACCCGGGGATGTCCCGCAGCCTCTGGGATGTCCCGCAGCCTTTGGGATGTCCCGCAGCCCCCGGGATGTCCCCCAGCCCCCGGGATGTCCCGCAGCCCCCGGGATGTCCCCCAGCCCCCGGGATGTCCCGCAGCCCCCGGGATGTCCCCCAGCCCCCGGGATGTCCCGCAGCCCCCGGGATGTCCCCCAGCCCCCGGGATGTCCCGCAGCCCCCGGAATGTCCCCCAGCCCCCGGGATGTCCCCCAGCCCCCGGGATGTCCCCCAGCCCCCGGGATGTCCCGCAGCCTTTGGGATGTCCCCCAGCCCCCGGGATGTCCCCCAGCCCCCGGGATGTCCCGCAGCCCCTCGTTCCCTCCCATTCCCTCACTCACCTGCGCTCGGCAGCAGCTCCGGGGGTGCTGCGGGTTTCTCCTCGGCCGCGCCGCCGCTGGGCTCCGGGCCCCCGCCGGGGCTGCCGCTGTTGGCACCGGGCCCCGCGGGCTCCGGGGCTGCCGGGGGCGCTCCGGGCGGAGCGGGGGCGGCCGGGAGCGCGCCGGGGCCGGGAGCGCTCGGGGGCGCGCCCGGGGACGCGCAGGAGGGAGCGGCGGCCGCGGGGCTGAGGCTGGAGGGGCTGGGCCCAGCAGGGCTCGGCTTGGTTCCGCTGCCTGCTGGAGGGGTCCCCATTTTGTTATCGACTTCTGCTGGGGCTTGCTCTGTTCCCAAACTGTTCGGGACCGGCGTTTCTAGTCCCTGACCTTCTGTTTCTCCATCCAAAGCGTACTGCTCTTCTCCCTTCTCCAGGGAGCCAGTGACCTTCTTGCACGCTTTAGTCAGCAGGAGCTGGCCGATCTTGTCTACCTTTCCCTTGCCCTTGGTGGATGAAACAGGACTGCGCCTGTTCCCAGAGCCCGGGCTGCCCGTGAGCAGCGAGGAAACGACGGGTCCGGGCTGGGCTGCGGGCACAGGGCCCTGCTCAGCCAGCCCTGCCCCTGGGGGAGCCTCCTCCGGGCCCGAGTCCTTGGCCTGCTGGGCAGGGAGCTGGGACGGAGCACTGGAAGGAGCAGGAGTGGAAGAAGGCAGCTGGACAGCAGATGCCAAGGGGTTCAGAACGAGTGATCTGCTGGTGGGAATACTGGACACAGGACTGCTGGAGGAGGTGCTGGGAGGAGTGGGCCCCGAGGAAAACTTGATATTCTGTGGGATATGCAAAGGACCAACAACTGCCACCGACTGAGGCATCAGACTCGAGTTAGATGTCATGGGGGCTGCTGGAATGGTGCTGGACTGAGAGCCCTTCATCACCTGGATGATGGAGGATGAGTTTATAAACACAGGGGTGATGAACTGCGGCCGGGCGCTGGACTGAGGCGCCGACTGTCCCTCGGACACCATCACTTTGCTCCCCACGTTGGGCATGGTGACAACAGTGGACACTAATGCAGATTGCAAGTGGGATGGCAATGGAGCTGATGTGTTAGCAGCAGATGTAATAGGGTTGGAAGTCACAAAAACTGTTATCTGGTTGGGAGGTAAAGGACCTGAAATAGAAGAGCTAACAGGCCTCTGCACGACTGGAGGAACACTCTGTGCCACACTTGCACTTACTTCTCCCAGTTCCTGGGGCCCTGGATTTGGACAGGGCTCATTATTTTGAGGCAGGCTAAGTGAATTGGATGGCTCCTTGCTCAAGGATGAATCCTGCAGAGGAGGAATGACAGCTATCTTCTTTAGATCCTCACCAGTGGGGACTATTGGTGCCATCTCAAGACCAGTCAGCCCTGGAGGCTTAATGGTCACATTAGGAGCTCCAGAATTGTCAAGAAGTTGACTTAGAGAAGTTGGTGCCTCCCTCATGGCTGGAGATACCATGGCTTTACTTTCCTCCATGACTGGGAGCTTACTGCTGTCTAAGGCTTGCCCATCCTTTTTTGCCTGTTCCTCAGGAGCCGGCGCTTTCATTTCTGGAGTAGGGGCACCTTTCAATTCCATACTGGGCTGGTCCTTGCTACCTAGGGCACCTTGTGCACTTTGACTCTCAGTCTCTTGAGGCACACTAAGGCTCTCCTTATTGTCTTCAGGAATGCCAATCACAGCAGGTACAGAAACTGTGGGATTCTGGTTACTTAGCATGGAGTTATTTTGAAAACTTGTGGTCACGGGTGTTGGCAAAGAAGAGGGACTAGCCATCATATTTCTCTGTAGTTCCATGTTCTGCAAGAGAGATGGACTCTGCTGAGTTGTCAATGATAATTTAGCTGCTTTTGAATTCTGTCTGCCAGGGCTTGGTGTAGTTTTCCTGCTGGATCCTGGACTGGACCTTCGACTATTGCTCGGGCTTGCTCTCTTTGTTCCTCCAGCGTTGGTTTGTTTGCCCGAATTCATGACCACACCTTCCAGCTTGTGTGACTGTGAGGCAGTAAAACTGGACTGATTGTTAATTGTGAGATTTGATGGGGCTTGCCCAATGGCCTTTAAAGTAGTGGGATTCAGACCCTGCTGATCAAATCCTCTATTGAGATTAGGCCTGGGAGGTAAAGGAATATTGATCTGGGGAGGGAACAGACCAGCAATAGAGGCATTGAGCCTCTCTGGAGACAGGCTGATTTCTGAGGGCTCTGTGCTGGGGGGACGGTTATTGGGAGTCTGAGGGTAGTACGGCCGTGGGCTCGCTCTGTTTGGGGTTTTAGGCCTTGATGTTTGTGATGGGGCAGCAACATTTGGAAAATGGTGTGTAAGAGCACTAGACAGAGAACTGGACTGCTGCTGGGGACTTGCACCTTGGGCAGCTGAAAGTGGGGATGGTCCAGGCTTGGGTCCTGTCATCATCAACTGGTTCTGTGAAACTACTAAATGAGATGTCACATTATTCTGAGCTCCTGATGTTGGAGGGCCCTCAGCTCCACCTCCTTCTGGAAGAGAGGATACTGCTGACACCTCTCTGAGGGGCGAGCTGGAAGGATTCTGTACGTTATCTGGATATACCATTTTTCTTGCATTGTTTCCCAGAGGAGGGTTGCCTGGCAGGGCCATCCTCTGTTTGTCAGGAGAGGGAGGCACGGGCCCAGGCCCCTGGAGGTTCACCATCACTGGCATGTTCCCGCTCTGCTGCATTGGCATCCGCTGGGCATCCGGGTTCAGGGGCCCCCGGGGCGGGTGAACCCCCTGGGGCACAGGCAGCCTGACTGATTTGGGATCCTGCTGCATCATCAGCATCATCATCATCTGCTGCTGCTGCTGGGGTGTCTGGGGGGGAGCCTGGCCCTGCTGCGGGGCTGCCTGGGGCTGCTGCTGCTGCTGGGGCTGGGGCTGCTGCGTGTGTGCCATGAGCTGAGGGGGCATCTGCTGAAGTGGCCTCTGCTCCACTGGCTGCGATGGGTAACCTAAGGCAACAGATGACACATGGTTAAAACCAAGCAAACACCAGAGGAAGCACAATTTCTGTAACAAACTGGATTGGATAGAAAGTACAGCATGGAGCCTGCTTATCTTGGATGAGAGCCACATTAACAAAACAGGATTTACAAACAAAGCTGAAGATTTTACTTATTCCATAAAAATAGTTTTACCTAATGTATTACTTGCATGAGATTTAACTGGAGATCTCTTAGTATGCTGTATCAGCTACTAACCCAAGTTCACACCACCTGACAAGTGTCTGCAACTGCCTATGGGCTTCCTTTCACTGGGAAATGCAAAGTTGGGTTTTCACTCATTATTACTCCTTCAAACTAACTTCAGAACTTGACAGCCCCCAAGAGTCATGCACCAGCACACCTGCCACAGACCTGACATTGTCTGGAGTATAAAGTAGAATCTGCCACGTGTTACTTGGCCAAAAACACGCTAAGAATTCCCTGTGGTTTATAATAGAAATCCTATTGTGGACTTCAGATTTAATCCTCTCTACAAGCAAAGGATCATTCCAACTACAACCACTGTTTCTCCTCAAAAATCAGTTATTGGTAAATGCTAAATTTTTAAGACATCAGTCTATGCTACAGCTAGAAATATAACATTTTTATCAGTTATGTTCCTGCTGAATAACACTGCAGTACTCAGTTTGATACCTGCAGGATGATAAATGAGAATGGGGCCACCTCTTCCATTTGAGCTAACCCAAAGAAAACACTTAAACAATGGCACCAATTACTTACTAGGAGGAAAAATGTTTGAAATTGAATGTGTGATAGCATAAATAAAATAGAACCGTTGCAAAGATCATTAAAACTCTCCTATAGTTATTACATTCAGATAATCACAGAAAAATCCTACTACCTGGTGGCCTGCTTGCAAAATCAGAGAGTTTAGGGCCTGGCTTCTCTAAACTCAGTCCTTGGTCTCCAGACATCGATGACTGATCACTCTCCTCCAGGCCAGCTGGACGTGATTCAGAAGAACTGAAAGAAAAATAATTGCAATTAAGAGCCAGCCCCTACATCAGTGTTTGATTTCTGCTTCTATAACTAAGTCCTGCAGTAACTGATTCCCAGCACTCCCCACAGGCCTGGAATGACCCACTGAAATGGCTCTGATGTAACTTGCCCGACTGGAACACACACACCAGGTCTGTGTACAGTCACTGCCTTAGGTACTACTGAAAAGGAAACAAGTAGCCTGGTGCTCTGTTGATCCTAAACATTCATTTCTGCTGTGAATCCGAGCTTTAGGACTAACAGAATGCCAATGGAAATTTCAAAAGATAGAGCTACATACATTTCAACTAAACTAAACAGGCTTTCCTATGACATCTATAGGGATAAGCAAGTGCCATGGGTAGATGCATTTTTAATTTATTTTAATGCTAGCACCTTTTATTCCAGTGTTACACCCAGAAGTGACTCGGGGTATCGAAGGCCTTTGATAACAGCACAGCATGAGTGCACTGACATGTCAGGCATTGCAGCCACCCTCCAGAGCACAGAGCTGTGTGCTGCTGGGGCTCTCTAATGATCACATGCTAGTCTGGGTTGGAAGGACCTTAAAGCCCATCTCATTCCATCCCCATCCACTGTCCCAGGCTGCTCCAAGCCCTGTCCAGCCTGGCCTTGGGCACTGCCAGGGATGGGGCAGCCACAGCTGCTCTGGGCACCCTGTGCCAGGGCCTGCCCACCCTCCCAGGGAACAATTCCTCATTCTCAACATCCCATCCAGCCCTGCCCTCTGGCAGTGGGAGCCATTCCCTGTGTCCTGTCCCTCCATCCCATGTCCCCAGTCCCTCTCCAGCTCTCCTGGAGCCCCTTTAGGCCCTGCAAGGGGCTCTGAGCTGTCCCTGGAGCCTCCTTCAGGAGAGCATCCCCAGCTCTGCCAGCCTGGCTCCAGAGGGGCTCCAGCCCTGGGAGCATCTCTGTGATCTCCTCTGGGCTCTGTGCACAGGAGTGTCCTCCTTGTGCCCCAGGGCTGGGGCAGCTCTGCAGGTGGCTCTCACCTGAGTGGGGCAGAGGGGCAGAATCCCCCCAGCCCTGCTGAACCCCCCACACTGGGGATCAGCCCAGGACCCAGGGGGGATCTGGGCTGTGAGGGCACATTGCTGGCTCGCATTCAGTTCCTCATCCATCAGCACCCCCAAGTCCTTCTCCTGAGGAATGTGATGCTCCAGGAGACTCTCTAAGACAATTTAAAATTGTGCAGACTCAATGCTCAATACTTGAACTAAATCAAGACAGCTTTTGCAGACTTAGAAACACCCCAAGTTTCTATAGTGAACAATATATATGCCCAGAGGATGTAAAATAAAGAGGGATGAGAGGAGAAGAACTAAACTGCTTATCACCTGCATGAATATATGAAGGTTACAGGAAGTTCTGTGCAGGAAAACCTCTAAGCTAAAATTAAAGACATCAAAAAAAGTACACTGCCAATAAATAGAGGCAGAATAATGCAGAAATGCCATGGACAAAGGTAACACTTTCAGCAAAATATTAACTGGAAATACATAATGGTGGGGAGATACATCCTACTCCAATTTACTTGAGAATAACAGTTTCTGGCATCTGTAGAGCTGACACTGAGCTGTAAACACCCACGGAGACACCCTGGCCTGTCCTAATGTTCTATCAGCCACGTAATCAACACTCAAAAAGCAGCATGTGACTGGAAATCCCTGAATTCTTGTGGGTCAAAACTGGAGAGAACATACACCAAGAGAGAAGAAAGGTGCAAATAGGGCAAACAGAACTGCTCCAGCCACTGCTGCTGAGGGCAGGTACTGCCAAGGAAAGCACCTGGAGTGCACTGCTGTGCCTTATCCAGCACACCACCAATACAGGGGCTGTAGGATTACATGCCTCCAGCAATAAATTTGATGAAAACTGGCAAAATGCAGAGATATGCCCAGAGCATTATATTAACAGCCACAAGTGAACAAAAATTCTGGCAGCAAAATCACCCAGAAGAGCTGCAGCCTTTGGTGCAGGTGCCAGCCACGTGAACTGAAATAATACCTAAAATTGTCAATTCAAGCTCAAATTTGTCAATTTTGCTATTTATTTACAATGGTGAGAAATTAAAAATGCTACAGTTAAAGTTCAGCTCAAAGCTGATACACAGCATCACTGCAGAGAAAGGTTTAACCCAGAAAACAGAACTGGTGTACAGTGGATCCTTAGCAAACACCTCCTGTCAGATGGAGCTGTGCAAATCTGGCAGAACAGACCTGAGCTTGGTTTGCCAGCAAAGAGCAGCTATGGTAAGAAAGTCTGCTTCTGTCATTGCTGGAAAATTTAAACATCAACTGAATCTCAAATGAGGCTGAAGCTCACTGGGCATGTGTAAAAAATAACCAGAATATGAATAGCAAGATGTTTGTGTGAGGGACAAAATATTCCATATCTATTCTTCTTTTCTATTGCTCTAGATGTGAAAAATATCTAAGAGTAACTGCACACCTGGTATAGTCTGGATTGTCATCAGCAGCACCTCTGCTCCACCAGCTGCACTCTGAAGTGCAACCTTCAGATACAAATCCCTTATCAGAGCAGAGAGAGCTCCAGGAAAACCCAAACCAGCCAAACCAAAGAAGGTGGCAGCTGGGTCCTGAGGAGAGCAAAGCTGAAATGAGAGGTGTGGCAGCCCCAGCCCTGTCCAGGAGCTCTGGGTCAGAGAGGTTTCTCCCTTGCTGCTGGGTGAGGGCATTTCCCAGCTCTGCCAGGGAAACCCTCTGAGCTGGCTGGAAAAGCCTCTGCCCTGCAGTGCTGCCACCACCTGCACTGGACACTGCAGCCTGAATGGCAGCACTGGCAGTGCCCTCCCTCAGTGGATTATTTCTGTTCCAGCAGTGCACAGGTTGCTCATGGTCTGTGCACAGGGGAACGTGGACCAACTGCTTGTTTGTGCATGGATTTAATAGAATTAACCAGCCTGTTTTATCCACATTCCCATTGCATCTAGCATCTTGTTCCTCAGTTTACATCCCATTACCCACAGTCTCCAGGATCAGCACACAGATGCAAACACTTTTAAACAACCAAAATGTCCTGGGTTTCATTCCAATGCAAAGTTGCTCAATTATGCAAACCCTTGAAACTATTTCAGACTTAGCTGAATAAACTCTTTCAATAGCTCACTTATCCTATTTACATTCCAACATGACTGCAATCCATATTTCCAATTGTACTTCTGTTACTATGTTATTTCTGAAAATTATTTCTTTTTAGTGTCTTTATCAAATTACTGCATTTCCACACAAGGTTTGCTGCTCTGAATTGTAAAATTTCTGAGGAAGAATGACAGAGAGGAAGCTGCGATGAAAAGCATCCTATTTGCTTCTGATGCAAGAGAAAGTGATCCAAATGGAATTTCATTCCTGCCAATTCCAAGGCAGGAAAATGCTGAGCTTGCCCAACAATGAGAGGGAAGCTGAGAGTGAGGGAGGCAGGAAGGTGTTACAGCCAGCTTTCACTGCACTCTCCCTCTTTGTGCTGGAGAATAAACTCAGGAACTTTTGAAAGAACAGCTCCCTTCTTAGTGCTTCTGCAAGGACTGAGAATTGATTTAGTCCATGTAGAACCAAAATGCTCACCCATATCAGAACAACATTCTGGTTCCTTTGTTGACTACACCGAAATCTGATTCAAAACCTTTTTTAGGAGCTGGAATTGAGCTGTCATAGCCCATCAGAAAAGCTGTAATTGAGATTTCCACTGAGAAAACTTTAATAAGCAAATAGTCTTGTAAGGCTTTGCAAGCTCAGAGGAAGAGCTTTATAGACACTTTTATTGATATTCCCAGGCCACACTGAGGCTGGGTGCTCATCAGGAAGACCAATGAAAACAAAATCATAAGAAGAGTTTACTTTAATGATGGATGGATTTTTTTTCAGAAGGTGGTGCCAACTCATCTGCTCCCTCTGCAGCTCTGTCACTTCCACAGCAAGGCACTTGCTACAGCAGTGCTTACCAGTGTTTTATTGGATCTCTTTGGACTGGAGGAAGTGGTGTCTGTGTTAGGTTTCTAAGTCACCCCAAAAGCTGCAGACTGGCCACACACTTGGTGCTGGCCAAGCTACTTCACCCAGGTTTCCACATCTGGCCACAGCTTGTGTCCTCCTCCAGCTGCAATCTGAGGTCACTCAGCAGCAGTGAGGACCTGACAAGCCATGCCATGACTGTACACAACTATATAGGAGAGCCTTGAAAAGCTTTGTTCCAAGGCCTATTAAATTAGCATGCTTTGCTTTACCTTACAGCATTTCTGCATTTTATTTTTGTACTAGTTAAGCCAACTAATGATTGTCACAAAAGATCACTTGCTATAATGGTGTGAGTTTTTCAGTCCACAATTAAAATGTCCATGAGATTATTAATTCCACCTTCACAAAGGAATCTTGACACTGCACAAAATGCAAACTGGGGCTACACACTGAATAACCAAGGGAAAAGTTAAAATATTGAACATTTTGCTTAGTACTTCATGCCAGCTTCTCTTTGCACTGAACTGAACAGGTGTCCCTAGGAAAGGCAGCAGAAAATTCAGGTTAAAAACATGATTATTCAAAGGGGCCAGACTGATGGAACCAGAGCCACACCAGGATCTTCACATGCTATTGCCATCTTTTTGTTTGGTTCTAAGAATTTCATTCTGATATTTGAATATTTCTGTGTTATAATTTTCTATGCAATTTTTTTCATTTTTCCCTGATTGAAAACAATCCCCCCAAGTACCATCAGGTGGGTTCCTGTTAATGCCCCATGGGCTCATCTGCAGCATTAGGATAATTAAAAAAGCATATCTGCCTTCACCATTTGAGCTGAACAATGGCACAGCAGCAGCAGCTACCACCCTGTGCTGGGTGACAGTGAACTGTCAATGGCAAATGTCTACAGGACAGCTGGCCAAGAAAGAACACGCTGGCCAAAGAAGGAAGAGATTCTGCCATCTTGTATTTTCACTAAAAAGACACATTCATTCATCATCTTTGAATCTTTTTCACTGGCCTCCTCCTTCTCAAGAGCTGTAGGGTTGGTTTTTTTTTTCCCAACCTCTGCTAGGCCAGGAAGACCAGCACTGCCTGGAATTGGTAATCTCATACCCAGAAAGTACCACATTCTTTCCTCTAAATTCTAGCTGCAGTTTCAACTAAGAGAGAAGTCCAGCTCAATTCCAGGCAGAAATGTGTCAGGATATGCACATGATTGAAGAAACAACCCCCCAAAATGTGTCCTGCACATGTTTTATAAAGGCTTCTAGTTCTTCTGAACATACTTCCCACCCTTTGATTGTGGCTGTCAAGACTGCTTAAAAAAAGGCAGCCTCCTCTTCCAAGGACTGTGGCACCATGGGCCACATGCTAAACTTCCTTCACCCAGTAAAGGTAAGGAACAGTGCTGGTAGAATTGGGTTTATAACTGAGTTTGGATATTTGCATGTTTTTAATCTTGAACAAACATTCCAATGACCAACTCTTGAGAGAAACTGCTACAACATGAATAAAATACAAGTCCTTTCTCACCCATTACTTGCTGATAAAATATTGACAAGATGCCTGTGGGAGTTTCTTCATGCCCCTTATAAAAAACACTGTAATATTAAACCTACGTTGTTTGCTCTAGTTGTTGATTATTTTTCTTCTTCCTTGGAGGCTTCTTCTTCTTTGGCTTGTTGGCATTCTGGTTATTCTGTTTGTTGTTCACACCAAAGTGCCCTGCTGAGATATCGCTCTGGAGCAGGTTAACCAAGAGCGGGCTGGTGAGCGTCACATCTTTATTGACAGGAAACACAGGGTTCTGCCCACAGGAAACCTGGTTCCCATTGGGAGTTCCACTGAACCCTGTGCTGAAAGGCAGCCCATGGCCAGAGAAATGACTCCCTGAAGCATTGCTGTTTCCTTGCATTCCTTGCATGTGAGAAGGCACCATGTTAGGCTGCTGCACAGGAACCTCAGGTAACATCTGTGTCAAGTTGCCATCGCTGCTTGTCGTGCTTGCAGTATCCCCAAGTTGCTGAGAGATGTGAGGACTGGGTCCAGTGGGTCTTAAAACTTGCCCTTGAATTCCCATCACCTGAGAAGGATTGCCATTCACAGGGCCCTGCTGTGCCATCATCTGCCCAGTGAACTGCACCATGTTTCCTTGCATGTTTGGGGTTGGTCCTCTCATCAGTTGAGCTGGCCCCGACATCACGTTGGACTGGTTTTGAGTACTGAAAGGCTGTTTATTCCCTTGCATCTGAGTGGTCATCATCTGCTCCATCATTGAGTTTTGCTGTAGCAACACCTGGCCCTGAGGTCCCATCATCTGATTGTGTGTGGACATCATCTGCTGTCCCTGCTGGGGAATCATCTGTTTGGGTGGGGTCATCCTCTGGGGAGAGGGACCCAGATTTTGGTTTTGGGGTGTCACCATCATTTGGCCTTGTGGCATGAGCTGAGTTCGAGAAAGTATCATCTGGTTTTGAGGGTTCAGTGATCCCTGAGCCTGAATGTTCACCATCTGTCCTTGAGAGGACACGATTTGCTGATGCATCCCCATAAGCTGGGACTGTGGTCCTTGCTGAGGCTGCCCCTGCATATTGCCCATGTTAACTTGTGGCACCCCACTAGCACCAGCCTGCTGGTTGTTCATATTTCCATGAAGTCCCATTAGATTGGTCTGCATCATATTTGGTGGGCCATGTGCTGCTTGCATCTGAGTTTGAGGAGGTCCAGATCCTTGGCCACCTTAAGAAAATAAAAAGAAAATATCACTAAGAAACTAATGGGAGTGGTGCAAGAGTTTTCACACTTTAAATGTCTAGTACTCCAACATTGCTTTCCTCCCTTTACCAATAAACTGGCATATTTCATATATTTGCAGTCCTGGGATGCAACATTTGATGCTATAGATACATGTTAGTTGTCAAAACAAAACATCATACACCTCAAAATAAACACTTGGACTGGTACTTCTGCATCCCACTGCAGAGGACAGAACAGAAACTTAATTTCAGTTGTTATCTGCACCAAAGTTTGATAACATTCCATAATGTCACCTAACTCAGCAGAGTACTTCATAACCAAAATGAGCTTCAAACCCTGAGGATGCTTTATAATGGGTCAAAGAATAAATGCACACAGAGTACTGATGAAATGACATCATCAGGGCATCCATAATCCAGACTAATAATTGAGTTGTGAAATGGAGGGAGACATTTGCGAATTAAAGATTTAATTTCCACACTTTAAGAAGACATCAGAATTTTTTGAAGGAAGTAATAAATAATCTTTTCAAAGCAGAACAAGATTATATTGCTATTCTGCTTCTAAGATAATTACCCTCTTTTTTTTTTTCTGGACAAGAAGTTCCTTTTGTGTTGTTATCTTTATTACCCCTTGCCTCCAAATTTCAGTGCTACCTCCCATTCAACTTCTCAACAGCTGCTTCTGAAGCCCAGACCCACAATCCACATCAATAATAATTAGATTTTGAGAAACATGAGCAGCCTCATGCTTTTCTTTTTCCTATCCAGCACTACACCCAGAGTGCTGCTGCTGGAATTTCACGGTTGGGGACCCGTGTGACACAGGGAAAGGCACCAGGTGTTACAGATGGAGAGTGGCACAAGCTGCCAGGGACCCCTGCAGTCAGACCTGAGTGCTGCACGCTCTGGGCCGGCAGCTGCGGCGCTCCGCTGGTCCCGGGCGTTCCTGGAGCCGAGGAGGGCACCTGGCCCTGCAGGAAGCTCTGGCTGGCCTGGCCTGCAGGGAACCCCGGGGGCAGCCGCTTGGCCATTCCTGAACACAGAACTGCCTGGTTAGTTAGTGTGGGAAATGGGGAAAAACAGACAAAATCTATCATTGAAATTGGAAAATAGCTCTGAGTCAGTGCTGTCATATGACAAGATTAGGCAGAAATTGTTTTTTGCCAATATACAAAATCCACTGAAGACGTTTATAGTTCTTACCTGTGCAACAATTCTGTCTAACAAATTACTATGACTAATTTCAAACAATTATTAAAGTACAAAACTTACTACTCAGAGAAGGTGAGAAGTCCATGTTTGACCTTATAGAAACTAGACATTAATGTGGTTTGTTGCTTTCTGCTCTACTTCACCTCTTAGCACACCCTTAACTTATTCAATGTACACACACAGAAAGAACTGGTATTCTTGTTAGTGATGTGCTCCTCTCACCACCTCTGACACACCAGGCACACACTCCTTATCAGTGCTGCTGTGTGCACACACTCCAAGGGTCTTTCCACCCCAGAGTGGGCTGAGGAACCCCACAGTTCAGGAGGTCCAGACCTGCTGCTCATTCAAGCAACTCTGCTATCCCTGCTGCAAGAGCAAGGAATTCTTTGAGGGCCTCATGTGTCACAAGAGCCACACTCTGGCACATCCCAACATCACTGCTGCCCTGGGACACACACAGAGATAAAGCTCTCCTCTAGCTGCCAGTGTGAGCAGCAGTGGGGGTGGGTTTGAGAGATCCCACTTTTAACTCACTGTCCACACAGTGCCTCAGACTTTGAACCAACCCTGCCCACTGCCCCCTTTATTCTCCTGACCCAGTGCCAGAATGTGACTTCAATTCCTTCTGCAGTTACAGCTTTCTTGCACACCTAATTTTACTGCTTGTGTTAATAATCTGGTCTTAGGTTGTAATTAATACTTCAAGGTAATCAAATCTACAGGCCAAACACCAAATATATCTGCAGACACAGAAACAGATTTATTGAAGCATCACATCACTGGACTCCAGCTTTGGTTCTGCTAAACTTTTAGGGACATGTTTCATGTAAGAATGCTTGAACTGAGAAAAGAATAAAGTGTTAGCTTGGCCTATTCCAAATCTGATATAAATTCCAATTTGCTAAATTGGCTGTGTGAAATGCAAAGTGTTTGAATGCATTCATTTACACCAAACCTTTAAATGTAAGGTGGCTTAAAAATGGAAAGATCTATAATGACAAATTAACATATAAATTGCAAAGAATGAGCATGCAGAGAAGTCAGGCAAAAATCTCAGCCGTGGGAGCAACGCAGCTTTGCTGAAACCAAGGAATTCTGTCTTTTAAAATCACCTGAGGATACAGCTCACAGCAGGATTGTTGATTTAGCAATAAGGTCTAAAATAAGTCCAAAAACCCTATTTTGATAGTTTATTTCTGGTGTGACTCTTAACTCAGAAAAACTGAGGTTTGTTTGTAGTAGGTTTAGTTAGGAAGCAGAGCATGGAGATTATACCAGCTAAAGGTCAAGGCTAAGATTTCTGATGGGGACATATGGCTGGTGAGGCAAGACTGTAGGGAAATGTGACCACAATAAATAATGAATAACTGCTTCCAGATGGAGACAAAATAAGATACACCAAGTGTAGGGCACTGGCAGATCCCAAGAGAACCTTGAAACACAGAAAATTCATTTGAATTCAAACAAGACCCATAGTACAAACACTGAAAACAAGAAGCTTGTCCAGATCAGTAGACCAATAAACAGGATTTCCTTTCAGTGTTTGGACAGATTTTGATGTACAATATGAGAATGCAAGACACTAGAATGTACTTATGTGTGTGAGAGTGGACAAAGAATAGGAGCCATAAGCACACAAAGAAATCATTTCAAAGGTTTAAGCAAGAACTGATGTATGGGACATGAGAACTGCCATCCAAGAGGAAGATGAACAAATGAGTGAGCAAAGAGAAGCATGGAAAATCTGCATGGAAATACAAAGGGCTCAAGGGAAAAAAAAACAACCAAGGACACAAAAGAGATCCTGGGACTGACAAAAGAAATGCCTTCAATGTTAGAAAAGAACTCTAGGAGTAGTGAAGAAGTGAGTGCATTGGTTCAAAGAGAAAACTAAAGACAACACAGTCAAATGAGAAACTAAAACATCCCTTAACATCTTAATTTTAGGATAGGGAGTACAACAGCATGGCAACAATAGCTTTTTCCTCTTCATATAGGAAGAAACTGGTGACAAAGACAGGGTGAAGAAGAAGGATCCACAGCTTAGAAAGGAAGATGCAAAACAACGCTTCACTTCTGTAATAGAAAATGTAAATGGTGACAGAGGAAGTGAAGAGAGAAGTGTTTTCATTACACTCTTGCAAAAAATCCTCCCCTTTCCCACCAAAAAAGAACAACCTCAAACCTAAACAAAATCCCCACACCATCTCTGAACACCCTAAGCTTGCTTAAAGGCAACGGCAGAGCTGTCAGCAGGACCACTGGCAGTAATAAGTGCAGTGCACACAGCATCCTCCCTGACCCTTTGGGCATCTCTGTGACACTGCAGGACAGAGACAGAGTGATGTGAATGCTCCTCCACCAGCACCCACCTCATACTGCACCTATTTGTTGACTGTCTCATAAAGGATCTTTTCAGAGCTAACAGCAATATTAGTTCTAGACTTTATGTTTCTTTTCCTTTTAAAATAAATGAAGGTCTCAGTGCTTCTTACCTCCTAAACCAGGGTGTAAACCTTGTGGACCTTGGTTTTGCTGCTGCATCACCATGAAGTTAGGGGGTACATTCCCCTGCTGCACCATAGGATTACGACTGGGAGAGCTGACAGGCTGCTGGAAGCCCTGGGGAAGAGTGCTGCTCTGGGCAGGCCTTGGTCCCAGCTGCTGCTGTGGCTGGTTAACAGTGGGAGATGAGGCAGGGGAGCCCTGCTGGAAGGAGGAGGGAGAAGAAGCAGGAGACTTATTGGTCAGGTGGGGCTGTTGTAGCGGGGTAGGAACCCGTGAGGGCCCTCCCTGGAGGCTTTTCATTTGAGGAGCAGTAAACTGGCCAGGATTGCTCATCTGGGGAAAGTTTGAGTGAGCCTGAGAAGCTTGCTGGCTTCCAAAAGGATATGGAGGTGGAGGATGGGTAGGAGTTTGTACTGTTGCTAGAGATGGTCTTGCTTGAAGCTGCTGCTGCATTTGTCCAGGCAACGGGGCCTTTTTCCAGCCCTGGTTCACTGCCAGTGTGCCCAGTGCTCCCTGGGTTGGAGGAGGCTGGAGTGCTCCAGAAGGAAGCTGGTTCCAGCCAGGGGGAACTGGAACCTGTGCTGGTGAAGTGAATGAAGGTCGGATGCCCTGTGGTGGCTGCTGATGGGGCTGTGGAGGCCGATTCTGCAGCTGCTGCTGCTGCTGGAGCTGCTGGAAGTTGGCTGAGTTCATCTGCCTGTTTACAGGAACTGACTGCATTGAATGGAGCTGAGGAGCTAAAGATCCAGATGGATGATTTTGTTGCTGCATATTTAGCCCAGATAAGAGTGGGTCCATTGCATCTAATAAAATAGCAAAGAAAAATAATTTTTAAAAAACCCTACTGTAGACAAAACCCATCCCAAAACAACAAAGGCTAAACTGCTTGCTTGCATTTTCTTACTCTGCATAAAAAGTTCATATTCCACAGAAGCCAGGTCTTATCAATTTATATCCTCTAAAATAAAGCACAGCAACCCCACAATGCTACAGACTGATGTGAGCCTTCTACACACTCAGAACTGCAGAAGCACAGAGTATCTCAGCTGGAAGGACCATTGAGTCCAAACCCCTGCTCCTGGCAGGATCACCTAAAACTAAACCACAGGACAAAGAGCATCACTGAGACACTCCCTGAAGTCTGTCAGGCTTGGTGCCCTGACTGCTTCCCCCAAACATTCACACCCTCCAGACCCCCAGTCCTTAACTGACCAGTCCATCTACCCTTCCTGAAAAGAAGGGAAAGAAGAGCACCAGAGATATTCCTGCCTCATTGAACTAACCCTTCTCTTACCTTCAAGCTAAACATAAAGATCAGTCAGGACAGTTCAAGTGCAAAAATACAATTGCCATTGCTCAACAGATTTGAACAAAACACCAAGCAAGCTGGTGACTTATTAGGCACCCAAATTATTTGCAAAAAATTCACAGATTAAGGGGGAAGGGAGGTTTTCACAGAAAGAGTAGTTCCCAGAAAGGCAGGGAAAATGCTCCAGAACAATTCTGGAGTACTCTCATGAGTACACACTCAAGCCTGTGTGCTGAAGAATCAGAGTTTAAGAACTTTTTCAGATCAGTATTAAATTTTACCACCTGGCTGTGAGGAAGGCCGAGGTGTTCGTGGCTGCAGCTCAGCACTAGCACCACTTGCCACCATAGAGGAGGGCACATTTCCACCCTGGGACATCATGACAGCTGCAGCATTGCTCATTCTTATTAAACCTTAAAAAATAAAAATAGAAATCATCAAGTCTCGCAGTTACATAGAGAAGAATTTTAAAATTTTTCTTTTAACAAGAAAAAAATATATTTGTCAGTAAAACAATTCTTTAGACTTCAGGAATTGTTTGTTCAAAATAACCTGAGGATACACCTCTCTGTCTGAAAGCTCAGATTCCCTAGTATCAAACAAACAAGTTCAGGTCATGCTGTAGGTCTTTAGCACCAAATTTTTAAAAAGAGTACAAATGAAAACACCACTGACTCATGAACTAATGTGAGCCTGACCTACTACTAAAAGCACCAAATGACAAGATTGTATCAAAGCTGTACATGTAACTCAGGTTTTTGCAACATTTGAAACTAGAAAGTAATTGAGGTGTTGCAAGAAGAAAAAAAATTTCAATGTTTCACTTCCACAGACTGTAATTTTCTAAAATGATTGCTACTGTTGCCCTGTTGGTTCTGTTGCTGTTTTGTTGTTGACCCGCAGACAGGAAATGTGGGCACTGATGCTGACTGTGGAGAGTAGAGCCCTTCTTCAAAATGCTTTAGTCATTGTTAAGGACAAAAATTTCATTATTTTAATTAGGTTTCTACAAAGCTGAAATGTTCTTTCCATTCCTTCTCCTCAATGGCCACAAATGCATCTTACATAAACTGACTAAAAATGGTCCTGGTTTAATTGCTTTAAATTCCATTGACTAAAATATTAGTTATTTATGCTGCTTTATGATTCAGCTATTTTAATAAATTAGCTAGTAGCTTTCTTTGTAAAAACTTTGTCAAATTTGAGTTTTGTAGCTAAAAATTCCTTATGAGTATACAATACTCTAAAATATAGTTTAAAAACTACACATTTCCACAAAAATCCCTTCTTTATGATCAGATCTCAAAAGTTTATCAGAAAATAAGAAGAGAGTAACAATTACAGTGTCTCATCCTTCCCATAATTCTAATGGATTTAATCTAAGTCAGTTTATTGTACACTGAATCAAGACTTTTGCACATTTCCATAAAGAGAACCAAGCAGAACACTCTGAAAATTTGTGCATACTTCAAAGTGAATTCACTACACTCAACTCATCTGCTTCAATAGACTGTACGTAAAAGCTCCAAACAAACCAACTACCCAACAAAGCCCCAAACTACCACATCCCCACAACACCTGAAAACAAACCAAAGGGCCCTGCCAAAATCACCCCAACGTTTGTGGGACACAATGCACCCAACAATTCATTTACATAACACAGGACCTAGTTTGACAGCACAGAACAAGAGCAGACATTAATAGAAATGGCAATCAGAGCTCTGCAAACAGGAGCTGCTGTAGCCAGTGGAGTCTCAAGAGGCCAGCAGTGCATGTGGGGTGTGTGAAGCAGCAGCAGAAGGTGGGGATTTACCTTGCCCCCCCTGCATGGGGAACGCCGTGTCCATGCGCATGGCCGCGCTCGCGCCCAGGGGCCCGTTGATCCGCACGTCCTGGCTCCTGCTCTGGCCCAAAGCCAAGTTGATGGCACCTTCCCCTAAAGCAAGGCACAGGTTGGGTGAACAGGAGAAACAAAGGCAGGACAGGCTTTTGCAAAAGGACATTTAAGAGATGCTGAGGAAGGAAGAACAGGTTTCACCTCCAGGGCGCACTTTAGAAGGACACTTGCACATCACAGCACTCCTCTGGATTGTAGTTTTAAGAAGAACAAATGTCATGACAAGCATTGCCTGCTCTTGATTCCATCCTGAGGGTGCTCCTGGACAACTGTCCAGAATGGATATGGTAACTGTGAAAGCCACTGAAAACTTGTCTTAAAGAAAGCCTCATATGAAACAACAGGGAAAGAAGATCAGCCAACCCTTTCCCAGTCAACACGCAGACAACATTTTTCAGGAGGGTTCCTGGTGCCCAGAGCAGTTCCAGCTTTCATTTCTATTATTAGTAAATGTTATTTTTGAAAGAATAAAAATCCTGAGCTATCTTTTTCACTAGAGCCAAAGTAGTACCTACAAGTTTTGCAGCGCTAACCAAACACACAAAACTGCTTTTTGAGTGTAGTTAAACCTGAGCTTTGGGAGCAGATGAGGCGTGAAATACCTTCAATCTGAACGGAGAGAATGCCCAGGTCTCGGAGCTGCTGGTTGTTGTTCTGGGCCAGGATGCGCAGGCGCTCGGCCGCTTCCCGGGGGATGTTGAAGGTGACACGGACGCTGTTCCATGGCTCAATCTTCTGCACTTTCAACTTGTTGGATTCTTAGCAGAAAAACAATCCAAGTCAGTGCAAAGGCAGTTTATAAGCCCATCTGATGAAACAACTTGGTTAGAAGGTTGAAAAAAGTGAAACCCTATTTGGCTTTGAAAATTGCCAGTGCTCAGTGTCAGGTACAGGAGATTTTTCCCCACACAGGTATACAGCAACCAATGCTCCCAAACCCCCAAAACAGGGATTTTCCAAAAAATTAGCAGTAAAAAACTACTCAAATGGCAACCAATGCAACAGACAACAGAATCACTTGTAGTATTACTTAAAAACTGAAATATTCTGTGGATAAACTACTTTGGAAAGATAAGAAAATATCTAATAAAACAGATTTCATACAACTATAGGTGTTAGGTTTGGGTTGGAAGGGACCTTAGAGCCCATCTCATCCCACCCCCTGCCATGGGCAGGGACACCTTCCATTATCCCAGGGTGCTCCAAGCCCCATCCAGCCTGGCCTTGGGCACTGCCAGGGATGGGACAACCTGTACCAGGGTCTCCTCACCCTCACAGGAAACAATTTCCTCCTAACATCCCATCTAAAATCTACACTCCATCTTAGAGCTATTCCCCCTTGTCCTGGCACTCCACCCTTTGTCCCCAGTCCCTCTGCAGCTCTCCTGGAGCCCCTTTGGGCCCTGGCAGGGCTCTGAGCTCTCCCTGGAGCTCCCTCTCCTCCAGGTGAGCAGCCCCAGCTCTGCCAGCCTGTCCCAGAGCAGAGGGCTCCAGCCCTGTGTTACAGGACAGTGAACTGTACAGGTCTGCTTTGTGAACCAGATGAATGTGGGAAAAAACTGACTACAGGAATGAAATGCTTGAAATATTTGCGACCAGTGCCAACAGAGTCCTAGCAATATTTCATTGATCTCTACCTTATAATTTAGTTTTCTGGGTAAGCATTTCAAATCCACTGCCAAAAAGCATCTCAAAATCATGCAAGATATTCACTTGCAGGTTTTCTGAACACCTGTTCTGCACATGAGCATTTTTACATGGATCAGTGGCTTTCATAGGAACTGCAGAAAGGTTGGGCAGTTATGTTGGGTACATTATCCAAAGTGATACCTACCTACAAAATGCAGTTAAGGATGATTTTAAAAATACTCCCAATATAGCTTTATAAGTTTTCAGTTTCTATCTTTCTGTAAAGAAAGTTCCTCTCAAAACAGAAAGCGCTGACCCAAATTTTCATCAGCCAGTTCCTCCCCTGTGACCTCAGATTTACTAACCATTTGCTAACTTTTGAGGTCTGAAAAACTTGTTAGTTAAGAATGCCACCACTCACTCCTAATTAGGAAGTTCTTGTTCACCACTAATTCACCAAGCCCCTTTTGCTGCTACAGTAATGGAATTATTAAATTCATGCTCATTCCACCTATAAACCTGGTTCTGGCTGGAAACATGGCAGGAGGAGTTTTAAAATCCCCTTTTATGGAGATCTGAACAATCCCATATTTTCTGCTGTTAATGTTGTAATATTTTACATAGAAAAATTGTATCCTCAGTTTCAGTATTTCTATATATTTGTACCCAAGTTTCTCATTTTTCAAGCACTGCATCTGCCAAGATAACCCCATGTTATTTACTAACTCTGCATTCAGGATATCCTATTTTGCTCTGAATCAGTTTAAATAACTTCACACTTGGATAATTTTCAAATTAACTGGACATTGATTTTAAAAATTTGCTTTCTCAGCTAAGGTCTGAATCATGTTTATTAATCCTGGCATTAATATTTATGACAGACTCAGCATGCAGATGCCTCTATATAACAAAGATGACTATGTGCACTTATAGACTGAATTTATTTTATATCAAAAATGACACAATTGATCTGTGATATTACAAACATCCCTTCACACCAGTAATGGTCTGTTAGTTTACATCTCCTTCCAACTGTTTGTAAGACACAGCTCAAAACTGGTATTTCTTTACAGTATTTTTGTCTTATCCCAGCTTTTTTATCTCTCTGAGCAACAGCAAGAACCCAACAAACTGATGACAGCTGACTAGATGGACAAAACTGAAATACTGGAATAAAGTGACAAAGAAATTCAGTTTGGCTATTGAGAAGTATTGTGTTATTTTCCTGAAAAGGTGTTTGACACTGTTGAAGAAAACAATCAAGGTACTTAACTGAGCAGCCATCAGTAATCAGCACAGGGCCTTTTGCAATATGCTCAGACAGGGGACAAATGTCTTTTTCCAGATCTAAACATGCTGGTAAAAGATGTCCCCAAAATCCTGTTATCACTGACTTGCCATGGAGCTGTTCCCAGAGCTGGATGGGCATTCAGGGGTATGTCAGGGCACCACCCATTCCCCAGCACAAATGAATCAATCAATCAATCAATCAATCAGGTAGGGCAGGTCAGAAAAGGGCAGTAATGCCATAGGTACTGGAAAGTGAATCCATTCTCAGATGAACTGTAATTGTTTAAATTGGACTATTTGGGCAGTAAAACATCTCCTGTGTGAACAAGCCTGCGTTTCACTTTTTTATAACACAGCCATGTGTAATAGAGGGACATGAAAGAGAATAAAACCAGGTGAAAAGTGGAAACAGAAGAAAAATGAATGAACTTGCCAAATAAATCAGTTTTAAACAATAAAACAACTGTAGACACTTGCAGTCTGCATTTCTGAGAGGAACAGCTTGCAAGTCACTACGAATAACCCCAACAAATTATCATTACAAACTAAGCTGCTCAAACCCAATATAATCTATTTTTGTGCAAGTACCCTGACTACCTAAATAAGCATTTTAAGGACAGCTGGAAAGTGACAAGAAGGCACATTACCCATGTGTAAAAGGCCAGGCACATTCTCCAGTATGGTATCCAGCTTCTGCTCAAAGTCTCTGTCACTTATATTTCCTTTAAAAGCCACAAAGATTGTGGAATCCCCAGGAGCAGCCTCCTGTTTCAGTTCATCTTCCTCCAGTCCTGAATCAAAATCCACCTCTAAGTCTTCCATAGCTGAGGAGCACAAGGAGGCATATGTGTCTTTTAAGTGAGGCAGATCATCCAAAACCATTGTTTCCAACAATGGGAGCCTGTCAGACGTCAAGGTGATGCTTGGAAGGGAAAAAGAGAATTATAATTAATATAATAATCATTGGGTGAGGACATTAAGAGCTGCTTTCAATGGCACATTTGGTCATTGACAGAAAAACCTACCTGGTGAGCCAGGATTGGGCTCTGTGAGTCCAGCTGTGTGAGGCTGAAAATGGTGGCCATGGCAGTGGCCAGGCTGTTCCTCCACCAGGACAAACAGGAAGGGGTTCCTGGCAGAATGGTGCTGCACGTCACTTGAGAAGTATTCCAGTTGATCTAAAAGACAGACAGGTAAAAAGGAAGGTAGAGGATAAAAAAAATCAGAGGAAAATGAATTTTATTAATTGGTGTATCACAGAGGGGATAAGCAAGCACCTGGTACCAATGCTGCAGTGCCAGACTAAAACTCAGAGCAACAGCTGAATTACAGAATGATAGCAAGAGCCACCAAATTTAATTTTAGAGACTGCAGATGCAATAGGTCCAAAGCAGTAGCAAAGCCACAGCATATTTTTACCAGGAGAAATGTAGCATTTGAAAAATATTTTACTCACATCCAGCTAAATCTCAGGCATACTGTGCCTACTTTCTTAAAGTTTGTAAAGATTTAGGTGTTTTCAGCTTCTTATGCACAAAACAACCTGAAATGTGCTCCCCCTGTCACAGCCCAACTCCCACCATGCCCCCAGATCACACTCAGATAAGAATGAATTCAGGAAGTCAAGTCTCACACCTGATGGATCTTGCTTAATGAAATATCTAAACTTTGCAATAACCTTTGACATTATGGCATTAATCTAAGCTGTTACAGAAGTACAATCTGTGATAAAAGTATCCCTCAGCTTTCAGTGTATCCTATGTTAGGATACACATTTTCCCACTCCATCACAGGGCAATGGCACTGTCCTTTCCAGGTGACACATCTGCTCTAACACTCAGCACTTTGCAAATGCTGCTAAAAGATTCAAACCACCTGTAGAAACAACCAAAAAAGGGACCTGTTCTGACCACCAGAGTCAAAATCAAATCCATTCACCAGCACTGTCAAGACCTCATAACTGCAAAGCTGTGGGTGTTTGGCACAAGCCACCCAGAAGGTTTAGCTCAGGACAACACAGCCTTGAACAGGACACAGATTGGGGTTTTGGCAGAGGTTCAAGTTCCCAGCACAAAACCACAGCTTTGAGATGAAACATGAGCTGCAGATACTGGCCAGAAACAGCCTTTTCTAATAAAAAAATCTAACAATGTTAGAAAAGCCCAGATTCAGCTCTGCACTGTTTGCACACTCACACAGGGCTGCTGAAGGGACAATATTCCACAGGAAAAATCAGGGGCTTGAAGGCACAAATTCCCATTGCTTTTGGTCAGATCTCTGACACATACACTCACTACATTTACAAAATGCTATGGATTTTTTCTCCCTTGCAACTCTACTCCACACCAGGCAATCCAACAGCACTAAGGAAAAATCCCCTATTTCACATGGAAATTCTCTCTCATCCTGCAGCACCAGCCTTCATCCTCAAATTTCAGATTAAAAACCAAGCAAATTTTGTCTCACAAGCTCTTCTGCAGTTCTGCATCAGAAAAGAAGTTCAATGTGTCACAGGCACTGATCTATTTCCACAGTGCTTCCATATACTTATTATTGCCATGGAAACTTTAAAGATGGGCAATAGAGAAATAAATTTTAAAAATTCATTACCAGGTGAACACAGAGACAACTAAATCTTTTTTCTTTCCCTTGCTGCTTGGCTTTGTGTCTAAATTACAGCTCTGATGTTGGCATCCCATTAAGGCAAACTCCTCAGTTTCATGTCAGGTGGCCAGATAATGAGAATCACAAATAATAGGAGTGTGTGAAAAATGTTTTAACTGATTTTCACACAATTTCTTGGACAGGTAGCTTCTTACCCAAGCTGGCTTTACACTAACCATGGAACAGTCCTTCTCCTTCTGCATTCCTACATCTTTTATTCCACATCCACTGACTGAAGGGAGAGAGGAGCTGAGGCTCCTACACCAATGGCCTTTTTAATGGCCAAACACAGCCACTCTGTGCAAGGAATGAGGCAAGCATCCTGTGAAACAGAAGCACTATATTCTGAGGAAAATTACATAGAATGTTATTTGTCAGAAAATCATGAGTACATTTTTTAGGGAGAGAAATTTCAGCTCAAAATACAGGCTCCTACATGTTGAAAAGGTACAAGTGTTTGGAGGTGATGGGGTGTTGCACCTGCAGCGAGAAACATGAGTATGCCTAACAATCCCTAACACCAAAAAAATAAGAATTTATCTACAAGAACACAAACATTTCAGATCTTTTTTTAATAGAGATGTCTGAAGTCTCCATCTTCCCTGTGAAAGAGCAGAAGATCCCCAGATTGCTTAAATCTGGTTTTTAAACAATTCATAAAAATGCTGCAACTTAGACCAAATTTCATCAACCTCATCTGAATGTGCTAAAATCTGACAGGATTTGTTGAAGTTATTGCCCTTTGTAAACACTGTAATAATCCTCTGGGGAGCCTCTTTGGCACATGTTAGTGGGGCAGTTGTTTTATCCAGAAGCTGAGTGTGCCTGGGAGCTCCTGGCACCCTTTGCACACTCTGCTCTTCTACCCCCTGCCCCCATACAACAGTGCAGGTGAATTTTAACCCTTTATCTGTTATTTGGCTGTTTATCCCCACCTCTCTTACTTCAGTTAGATATTTTTAATAATTAGACTGCACTGAATAAGTGCTCTAAATCCCAAAGGACCACAGGCCTTGCTCACCTGACTCAGAGAACCACAGGGATATTGTGAGGGAAGGAAACAAACCAAGACCAAGGTTTAAATTTTGCCTCCTAGATGAGCACATATAGATAGCTACAGCTCCCTTTGCATTTTTTCTTCACATTATGCTCCTCAAGGATCTCTGCTACATTCATCTGCTCCAATTCCCTCCAAAACACATGAACTTTTGTCTGCTCCTATGCTCAGGTATCATTTATCTCATGTATGACATGAGAAAGTGATGATTTGCAAAATTTTCCTTTTCAGGCAGTGCAGAGCACACCATCCATATCAGAGCAAATGAATCCCAGCTGCACAGCATCCTAACAACTTCTGTAACCTCATGGTTACAGGGTTGGCTTCCATAAACCCTGAGCAAGCACTTGACCATAATCAGCAGGTACCTTCCCTCAGCACTCTTCCACACAAACACAAACAGCCTTGAGCACAAGCACACACAGGTAAAACATTGCTCATTCAACAATCCCTTAAACAGAACTCCCAGCAGGGAATGCAGGGTCTCTGGTGAGTAAGAACCATCCCTGAACTGATCTGCACAACCACAGCACACTTCAGGAACAAAAGCACCCATGCTCACTTGGCAGCATAAGGAGGTCTCTGACCATCATCCTTCCCTCAAAAAGCACGCATGGCCTCCCTCTTGCCCCTGCTCCTTTAGAGTTTCCAAATTAGTATTTCCCATTAAACAATTGCTTCTGGAAAGTCAGAGCAAGTCCAGTGCTACCACATGGCAACCATTTACCCTCAAACCAGGCCTGGAACTGGCTACAGCAACAAAGCCAGTGCTATGCCTCTTTATTATAAAGTTGGTCTTATTTAGTACAGTCTAATTATTAAAAATATCTAACTGAAGTAAGAGAGGTGGGTCCTGTGGTTCTCTGAGTCAGGTGAAACAAGGCCTGTGTTCCTTTGGGATTTAGAAAAGTCTAATTAGACTGTGCTTATTCAGTACAGCCAAATAACAGATAAACGGTCAAAATTCACCTGCATTGTTGTGTGGGGACTGGGGTAGAAGAACCCAAAAAGAGCAGGGTGTGCAAAGGGTGCATGCAGGGCACAGCCTGGGCTGCTGCAGCCAGGAGCTCCCAGGCACACTCAGCTCATGGATAAAACAACTGCCCCACCACTAACATGTGCAAAAGAGGCTCCTCAGAGGGAGAATTCCCACAGCATAGAGGATGCTCCAGTTGAGGCCTGGGCTGCTGGACAGCTGGGTCACACACACACCTGGGGAGCCCCAAGGCACTTTATTGTGCCCTGTGCTGTCCCCAGCAGCCTGCACAACAAACACAGCCAGGTTTGGAAAATCCCATCCAGAGCCCAGGACAGATGGGATTAGAGCAAAATCTGAAACAGCCAGTTGTCACTAACCAGGGAGCAGCTGAACATGGGAAAGCTGGCAGGCTCTGGAGTGCCTGCAAGTGCTGGGCTCTGGAGGGAAAAAAACAACACAAAGGAAAAAAACCCAAATGGTACCTTGGTATTTTTGTCCCAAGGTTCACTCAACTGATCCAAACTTATGTCAATTAGTCTCTTAAAGAAAACTTGAAATCTCTTGTCCTGCTTTCCCTTATCTACTGCACTACACAGAGCACTTTGACACAGTCAAACCAAGGCTTTGTCTGGCCACCTGTTCCAGGTTTTCTGCCACAGCCTATTGATTGCCAAGCTTTTTAATGCATTCAAAATAAACACTTTCACAACTGATGTCACATCAGAACCTGCACTCTTGCAAAACAAATAAAAAGCACTAAAACCATGCTCTACATCTCAACAAGTACTCTTCCAAATTACACAAAAGATTGGGAGGGATGAGAGCAGAAGGAGGGATGGATTGATGCCCTTCACTAGCAGATGGCACAAACTGGCACTAAGCAGGGTCCTCATCTTCACACTGACCATTATTTAAAGCTGCAACATGGAAGGGAAAGACATGATGGTACAGCCAAACCCCTTGGGGAAACCAGAATTGAGAGTGAGGAGGAAAAGTCTGGGATAGCAGCAGCAATGTAATTTCTAAAGGATTCATGTTGCATTTGCTGTCACTGAAAAATGTTTTTCAAGTGACTTAATAGAAAAAATATCAGGAATAAAGGATGTCTTGGAAAATACACTTTAATGTTTTCTGATTCCTTTGTTTTAGGTGCCAGTGATAAAAATATGTCGAGATTTTCACAATGGGACAGAGGAGGTTCAGCATTGCCAGAACAGTCCTGAGAGGATGGCTTTCATTAAACCTGCAACATGCACTGGCACACAGGCTGTGTTTAAAGTACAACACCCATAAACCCCTGAAACCCTGATCACAGCCCTGTCTCTCCTGGAGATTTGGTAACAGTGCATTATCCTCCTACAGCTGTGTCCTTTATTGCCCAGCACAGCACCTGCCCATCTTAGAGCTTGTTAAACCTGAGCAATGAATAAAGCCAGACACCCATATCCATTCTATGATACAAAGATTAAAATAATATGGCTTTGGGGAAAAAAAAAAACCAAACAAAAACCCACAAAACAAAAAACCCAACAAAACTTTTAAACAAATTCTAGGCAAGTGTATATAACAATATAACACAAGGAGAATAAATAAGGCTAAGAAACATGGTTATAATATGAAAGAATACCTAAAAATAAACATGCACTAGAATTTCCTCTAAAACAACTTAGCCAGGGTTCCAGTAATTTTGAACTTCAAACATTGGTGTTAGATGAATGACACAACTAAAGCATGTCAACTGTTCTCCTTGGAAGGAGCAGCCACAGACCTGGTGGCAAATCCCCCTAACCCTGTATGGCCAAGTGGAAGTCAGCTCTGGAGCCAGCCCAACTCTGCAAACACAGCAGTGAGGAGAGGCAGGGGGAGAATTTATAAAAACAACAGATATTCAGATGCATCATGTGTTTATTTTACCTACCAAAACAAATTTCACAACTTCAGCGTTGTGGGGTGTGCAACAGGACTTCAGGTAATTCCAGACTGGCAAACATGGTTAAACAGAAAGTCCCAAATATGGAATCCTGAAAGAAAACCATCACATTTCATCAAACAGTGATGTGAAATAACAGAAATACTGAACACAGTGGTGAACAGCTCCATTTTTAATATGCAGTTTTGCACCAAGTCAAATGCTCCCCTCAGCAATGTAAAAAGCACATATTACTGTATTCAGATTTGAACAGCAAAGCCTGAGGAGCTTGAAAAATCAACCTTTCATTACAGGCAGAAAATGGAATATTTCCTTTAGCTGGAAATGGCATTCTATTCTTCTAAACAGGGCAAGTTTTGTCTAGAATAATGTATTTATTTAAGTCTTAGGAGAAGCTCATCTTGATCAAACTAATCTTCAGAACAGAGGAACCAGCACAGCCAGGGTGTCCCTGTGCCCATCCTGAGCAGGTGCCTGAACCAGCTCGGGCTCAGCTCATTCCAGCAGCTCATTGCAAGCCCACAGACCACCTCAGACAGACTCTGCTGCTGCAGGTGGCCAGCATGGAGAGGTGAGTCCATTCCTAACCCTGCTCCTGGGCAAACCAAGCTGCACTGCAGCTCCTGGCACCATAAACACACAGCCGTAAAGCCAAATGGCTTTGGGACAACAAAACACCGCCCCTCCAATCAATGCTTTAGAGGCACAGCCCAGGGTGCTTCTCAAGGAGATTTTCTGCTTGTGTGCTTGCCTGCTCATCACTGGGGAAGGGGACTGCCCAAAAACAAACACGGGAAGCAGAAAATGGAAAAACACTCCGAAAGAGAAAGCAGAGATTTGTTGCCTTCTACCTAGACAACAAAGCAAAATTGCTTTAAAAGCCTTATTGTGCCGTAGCCTGTGCACTTTGCACCAACCCAGCACCTCAGAGAGAAGGAAAGAAGTTTTACATTAAATCACATCACAGAGGCTTTGCAGCACTTTTAATGGTCATCTAACACTGTTCAACCCCTCCTATCTCGTATTTCTAAGTAATTGTAACTCAAGAGGTGTAGCACCAAGTTGAATGCCTGATGGATAAAGCACAAGCAGTGATCTGTCTCCAGCCACGTGCACCTGCCTAAACACCATGACCAGACACCAAGCTGAGGAGCAAAATCAGAATTTGAAATAGGAAATTTTAGTATTGTTGTATAAGCCAAAACTAAAAAAGGTTTTCACATTCTACAGCAGATACTGCACTAGTTCTACTTTTTCACCCTTTTCATAAAAGGATGTTCCACAGCCTAAACAAACTGGCTGGTTACCTCCAAAGCCAGGCCAAGGCTTCACAGGAAAGGCTGGGCCATGGAAAAGCTGGTTTTAGGGAAGTCTCCAAGGTGCAGCAGCCAGTCTCCCTGTGCCTTAGCCCAGCAGGGTGAGGGTGATTTTGGCTAAAGCATGGGGAAGTGGAGGGAAGAAAAAAATCTTCTGAACTCCTTGGTGCAAGGAACCAAAGGGGTTTTATTCCTCCAGTTCTCCCTTCTGAGTGTCCCTCACCACGGCACCCAACTGCTCCAAAGAAGGACTGGGACAGACAGGCTGCCCTAGCAGGATCCAGTGAGAAACTGAGGATGGTCAGCATGGGATGGGAAGGAGAAAAAATAACTGCTGCTGTCTCCATTGCCATTGTGCACACGGGATTAAATTTGGTTAAGGAAAATAAGTAATCAGCATTGGTTCATTAACTCCAACTTTCACTACAGTCAGTTATGTGACAGACCTGGACACTGCAGACCCCAAGGAATCACAGAAAGAGCCTTGTGAAGTGTTCCAGCCACAGAAGAGTTTTATTCGAGTTTATGCTTTCCCAAACATGAAGAAAACAAACCAAGCACGTCTCCAGCAAGGCAGGCTTCGTTCACTCACTGCCACAGAACTGCCCACTGCTCCGCTGCACTCCACAGCCCTCAAACTGCAACACTGAAACCCAAATGTTCCTGACAAAGAGAAAATTACAGCTTGTTATGTCACACATAGCTCTTGGCAGTGCTATCCTGATGTAGTCTGACAGCAGGTTTAATGAAACATCAGTTGGTTAAAGGTTCAAGAAGTTTGCTGAAAGCCCCCAGCCCAAGCCAAGGTGCCATGGACACGCCTCAGCTGAGCCATTTGGTTTTATTCCAACAGAATTTGACTGCTGAGGTGCTCAGGACTGCTCTAAAAAGCAGAATGATAACTTTATACTAAACGGCTAAGTTAGCCATGTAGAAATTACCCCTTTCAGCAGCTGAGATACAAACCAAGGCAGCTGCCAGGCACAAGGGAAATGGGAATCAGCAATTTTCTTGGGAGCTGCAGTCCACCCAGCACAATATTTGGTCAATCAATTCCCATCAGCTGGGTTACTGATTTCCCATGGTAAGGATACTTTCATTTGGAAAAAGCACACTGTGAACACTGACAGAGCTTTGCAGTACATAACTTTCCACAAGAATCCACCAACACAATCAGCAAACAAAATGAGATGCTATTTAAAATCAGGAGCATCTTGACTGCATTTGATCTTGCCTTCAAAAGTTATGAAAAATGCCTTTTTAAGTAGCAATCTGTGCTCTGTGCTACAACAAGCTTTTTATTTAAACCAGAATTTAACCACCACCAGACCTTTCTGGGCCCACACACCCCACAGGAGCTCCCTTATCACCAAATTCTCACAGGGTTTCCTAAACACCAACATAACCAGCCCAGAAATCCATGCGATCATCAGCACTGAAATAAGGTTTGACTGAAAACTGCACCTTCTGCAGTATTATTCCTTCTTACATCTAATAAACATCCAGGAAACCTCAGAGAAGCTTTTAAAACTCTGAAATTATGTAAATGATGAAAAAAGAAGGGAAGCTAAAACAAACAGCTTAAAAGTAAATATCTGATAGGAGACACTCAATATCAAGGAGACTCTTTTCCCTGACCAAAAAACTAATCTTCATGTAACAGAAGTAGGTACACCTTTGGTTAAAATCAAGATTATTCTGAGAGTTTCCTGACTGTATAAAAACTTGCACCTTATTTTGCACTGCTCTGGGCTTTTAGAAAAATTGAATTTTAAGTGTTATTTATTGTCACTACTGCCATTAAGAACCATGCAAACAGCTTAGGACCTTCTGGTAAAATGTGGATGCAACAGAATTGGGGAGCAATGCATTCTTGTAGGGATGAGAAGAGCTCTCCCAAAAAACCCTTCAAAGAAACATTTTGCCATGCATGGCAAGGGGTAGGAACAAGGCAGTGTTCAAGGTCTCCCCCAACCCAAACCATTCTGGGATTCTGTAAATGCAGACCAGAGGCTTAACTCAGTCTCTGTGAGCACCACACAGAAACCACAATGAAAAACACAGTGTTACACCAGCTCTGTGGTTCTGGCAGGTTTAATTTTCAAAACAATAAAATGATAAAATTCAAATGATTTGCATAAGATTTGGAGAATTCAATAGCATGCATCTTTTGGTGGGATAACTAGATCCCTCTCATCCAGACCTAAACCTTCAGGTCCCATATATGCAACGGAGCATAAGCAACTTCCTGTTCCCAAACTATTGGTTTACATAAGTTAATTTAGACAAGGTACCAT
This sequence comes from Melospiza melodia melodia, assembly GCF_035770615.1. Taxonomy (NCBI): domain Eukaryota; kingdom Metazoa; phylum Chordata; class Aves; order Passeriformes; family Passerellidae; genus Melospiza; species Melospiza melodia. The sequence goes on from NC_086212.1 coordinate 1,013,041, forward strand.
TCATCTCCTGTAATTTTCTATTTTTCATACCAATCAAATCCAAAACTGTGTAGGGCTGTGTTTCAGAGCACTCACTGCAGCTGGTCTCAGGTCTGAGGAGATGATGGCCCTCATGAGCTGTGGAGTCCCACAGGTGTCTCCATCCCTCACCCCAGCCCCAAACCAACAGCACTGTCACACACTGGCTGCCTTTCTTTTTCCCCAAATACATAAAGAAGAGTTATTCACTGAGTTACAGCCTCAGGGCTCTCACATATACATGACCAATTCAGTACTTATTCCTGGTTTTGATTACTACAACAGCAATTTTTAATGTGCCATCAGCAGGTGGGATGCTGTTCCACTGGATGGAAAATGATGGAAAATGATTTCTCAATTGACTGAGAAAAATCCCCAGCTCCTGGACCTCTGGAAAACTTCCACTACCAGCCTGCATAACCCAAAGCTTAGATTGACTTTAAACTCTAGCAGCATCACTCTAATTAGCCAGGGCACAGAACAATCTAAGTTATCTTCATCCTCATGAGCTAAAGCTCCAGCTCTCCATGCAGGAACACACTGACTCCGTGGCTGAAACATTCCGTTATCTGCAGTTAATGGGGGGCTCTGGAGGGGACAGCAGAGTCTGCAACAGTGACAAGACAAAACACAAAATATCCACGGCTCCAGTAAAGCAAAGGTGACTTGCTTGTCTGGCTGGTGGAAATGGAGAGACTCGCCTGGAGATGGAAAAAAACACCTCACCTGATGAAGCATTTTCCCTTCTGCCTCAGCTTGGCATCATCTGGGGTTATTTCTCCTTCCACTGCTGGCCCTCACCTGTTCCCAGCCCTCCACTCTCTCATTCCTTCTGCTCCAGCAGTGCATGAAGAAAAAAGCTCATGCTTGAAGGCAGTTTTTGCAGCACCGAGGGTCAAGTCCTGCTGCTCAGTGCCCTACACACCAGCAGGCCTCCTCACACCATCCCTGCACCACAGCTGTGCATTTCTCAACAGAGAGCATAGGATTTTGAAAGACATCCTCATCACGCCTTCTGCCCTTCAGAGGTTCTCCAGTGACCTATAAAATTTCACCATTCTCAATGCAAACTGTTACAGCCACATCAACTCCTCAGCAGCAAAGCCTTTGCCACTGCAAATCTTATAAAATTTAGTGAGTCTGTGTAATTGGGTTGCAACTCCAGCTTCCATCCAAAAGCAATTGCTGTTGTACTAGAAAATCAAAATAAACTGCCAATTTAAGGTTTAGTTGCCATGTTGAAACATTCAACATCTCCCACCAAGGCAGGAACCTTTGTCATGCTCAGGCAGCACAGAGAATGGCATTACAGCTCTTCAGCAGAATTCACCTCCACAACCTGTATTTTCAAATACTTAAGCCACTGAAAAATGGAAACACCAACACTTCCAGATGCACAAGGACCTGGAATTCTTTGGCTTCTCTACTCACAGTAGTTTCTTATGTTAGAGAAGCATCTACTTTTTTACTAGAAAGATGTAAAATTACTCCATCACCTGGAAGCCTGTTGTAAACAACCCCTTCCTCCAAGTCCTACAGAAGGACAGCCCTTCCAAAGAGAGTGGCTGGAGAGTGCTGCTGGGAGATTCCCAGCCCAAATCCAACGCCTAACAGAAGACCCTTCCTTGGGCTCAGAACACTAACAAACGTCATTTCTCAACTGCAGCCCCCCGTGTTGTTATCCTTCCTCTCCCAGCAGAGCCCGGACACAGTGTTACCGTAGCACATTTCCTCCCGAGCCGGGGCAGTTTCCGAGGAAGGCTCAGGGCTCGGTGGATACTTAGAATCCCAGGCAAGCACCCGGAGCCGGGCTGCGGGCACCCCCAGGCCTGTGTGAACACAGCCCTGAAACCTTTGTTTCTCACTGCACAAGAGATGTAGAAAAGCTGGGACCATTTGCCAGAACTTGAAAAGAGCCGCCAAACCCAAACGTTGTGGTCATTACGCTTGGTTACCTTTATGGGAAATGCCAGGTTTGTTCTTTGTGGTTGTTTTCACATACAGGAAATACTGAAAGGTGCCTCAGCTAAAGATCCAGTCAGAACAACACACAATAACTGCAAAACCAACAAGAGGCACGGTCTTTCTTCTAGGAGAGGTTTTACTGCAATAAAACCTCTGAGAAAGGTTTCCCTACAGTTCCCGGAGAGGCGAATGACCAAAATGCGTCTATGGGGAGGCTGAGGGGTTATGCAGAGACAAAGCTCATGGAGCTCCAACCTGCTGCCAGGATGCAGAGCCACAGGAGAGCTCTGTCCTTCCATTCCCCAAAGCAGCGGCAAGGAATCAGAGCCCTGAGCTTGCTGAGATGGCTTTAAGTAGCTGAAATTTAGAGAAACGCTGCAATCACAGGGAGGAAACGAGCGAAGAGCCTTTTTGCGACTGGTTCAAGAGCCACCGAGGACTCGAACAAAAGCGAAACGTCAACGCGCCCGGCTGACACGGCACAAAGCCGTCACCGCCCGCATGAGGTCAGGGCTGAGGGACCGGCTCGCACAGCGGCCGGACCGCGGCAGCTCCCGCGGCTGACAGCGCTGCCGGCCCCGCCGCGCTCCCTCCCGGCCCCTCCGGCCCCAGCGCGGCCTGGGAGCGCGGCCGGGGCGGCTGCGGGCCGGGCAGGGTCGGCTCCGCGCCGGGCGCTGGGGGCCGCAGGCCGCGGGCGGGCTCAGCCGCCGCACGCTGACAGGCGCCTGCCGGGAGCCCCGGCACCGCCGGCACCGCCGAAACGCCCCCGGCCCGGCCGCTCCGCCGCCGGCGGCGCGGGCCCGGCACCGCTCCGCGCCCCGCCAGGCCCCGCCGCCCCTTCCCCCGCGCCGCGGGCTCGGCCTGCGCCCCGCCCGGGCCGGCCCCGGTCCCTCCGCTCCCGCCGCCGCCGCCGCGTCCCGACCCCCGCCCCGCCCTCCCCTCACCTGGACCCGCCGCCGCCGCCGGGGGCGCGCGCGGGGCCGCGGGGGCGCGCGGGGCGGGGGTCGCGCGCGGCCCGGGATCCAGCGCCGCTCCGCCGCCTGCGCCGCGCACGTGACCCGCGCGCGCCTGCGCCCCAGCGCGCGGGGGCGGGGGGGGCACCGAGACCCCCGGGCGGGCCCCGGGACTGTGAGGGGACAGCGAGGGGACCGGGACCGGGACACAGCGGGGACAGCGAGGGGACAGCACCGGAACCGGGACCGGGACACAGAGGGGACAGCGAGGGGACCGGGACCGGGACACAGCGGGGACAGCGAGGGGACAGCACCGGAACCGGGACCGGGACACAGCGGGGACAGCGAGGGGACCGCACCGGGACCGGGACTGGGACACAGAGGGGACAGCGAGGGGACCGGGACCGGGACACAGCGGGGACAGCGAGGGGACAGCACCGGAACCGGGACCGGGACACAGCGGGGACAGCGAGGGGACAGCGGGGACAGAGAGGGGACCGCACCGGGACCGGGACTGGGACACAGAGGGGACAGCGAGGGGACCGGGACCGGGACCGGGACACAGCGGGGACAGCGAGGGGACCGCACCGGGACCGGGACTGGGACACAGAGGGGACAGCGAGGGGACCGGGACCGGGACACAGCGGGGACAGCGAGGGGACAGCACCGGAACCGGGACACAGCGGGGACAGCGAGGGGACAGCGGGGACAGAGAGGGGACAGCACCGGGACCGGAACCGGGACACAGAGGGGACAGCGAGGGGACAGCGGGGACAGAGAGGGGACAGCACCGGGACCGGAACCGGGAGACAGCGGGGACAGCGAGGAGACCGGGACCGGGACCGGGACAGCGGGAACCGGGACACAGCGGGGATAGCGAGGAGACCGGGACCGGGACCGGAATCGGGACAGCGGGAACCGGCACCGGGACAGAGCGGGGACAGCGAGGGGACAGCACCGGGACAGAGCGGGGAAAGAGCGGGAACCGGGACCGGAACCGGGACACAGCGGGGACAGAGCGTGAACCGGCACCGGGACAGAGCGGGGACAGAGCGGGAACCGGGACACAGCGGGGACAGCGAGGGGACAGCGGGGACCGAGAGGGGACAGCACCGGGACCGGAACCGGGAGACAGCGGGGACAGGGAGGAGACCGGGACCGGCACCGGGACAGAGCGGGGACAGAGCAGGAACCGGGACACAGCGGCGACAGCGAGGGAACAGCAGCGGGACACAGCGGGGACAGCGAGGGGACGGAGGGGAGACAGCACCGGGGCGGGCACCGGGGCCAGCGGGGACACAGCGGCACCCGCCCCGCCGCGCTCCCCGGCACGGCAGGGCTGAGGGAGCCGCGGTGGCCGCTGCCTCTGGGAGCGCGGACAAACTGTCTGCTGGGTGAGGCTGCTGAAAAAATTATAACTGCGGCCTTTATAGGAAATTTCCAGGAAATTAACTTTTTAATACGGGTGAATTTTAATTCAGAACATTTCATCCGAAGGTCTCTGACTCTTTGGACATCACTAAATTATATTTCATTTTACCAGTGGGGAGGTGGGGAAGAAGCCAGGGAGGGACCTGGTATGGACTCAGCAAAGGCCACAGTGCTGAATTTTAATAAAAAATACATTAATGTGATTAACGAACAGGCCCATGGGCCCAAAATCCCCAAGGGGCAATGCTAGATCCCTAAAATCCCTGAATCCCCTCAGCACAGAGGGGTTCCACAGCTGAAGGGACCCTCACCCTTTGGCTTGTCTTCTTACATCCTTTATGAATATGAGAAATGATCAATACAAAACTTCTGCAATATCTTGATTCCTGCCCATTGTGGCTGTGGCAGAAAGCTCTTGCCTGGCACTGGGGAAGAAATGACACACATGACAAATTCCTATTTCAGGATGGGAAAACAATCAAAAGTCCTTTATGGGAAAAATAAAGACTTTGTTCCTACAGAAGCACATGTGATTCAGTAGCTAGAGCAGGTTCAGTGGCCTGAGGAGGGGTTTCAGGAGAGTTTGTGCAGCTGGAGCCAGCCCTCACGGCCACCCTTGGCTTCCTGTGCAATACTGCTGGTAAAACAACATGAAAAAGGGAATTTTTGTATTTTAATTTTTTGTTTTGTAAAACCTTTTAAGTACAACAAACCCACGTCTCATTGGGCATTATTGCTTGCAACATAGAGAAAAAACACTTTTTATGAATTCACATATAACTGCATTCCACCAAGCCCACCAAAGCAAGAATTAATGTCGTGGTGAGCACAGGACTGACGTGGAGCCTCTGCAGGTGCGCCAGAGCTGCGGGCACAGTGCCCCTCCCTGGCTGTGCATGGGTGAGGAATCCCTCACTGCTCTGCTCCTGCCTTTCTGTGCCTTCCACAGCCCCTGGGGAGCAATTCCAGCCCCTCTGCAGTGTGCTGGGACAGGGGCAAGGCCCCTGAGGGATGCCAGGTGTGAGAGATGGGCATCAGCCCCAGAGAGGAACATTCATTCATCTGATCATCCCTGGAGTTTCCATTTGCCTTCGTGGGGATATTCCCAGGCCTTGCCTAGCTCTGCTCCTGGGTGCTGGGACTGGCTGGAAACACAGGGAAACTGAGTGGAAATTTCTTTAGTACCAAGAATTAACCTTTCTTTCCCAAGTGACTTCATGTTTTCCTTGTTTCATGAGACTCTTCTTAAACCAGCTGCACTGAACTTCCTTATCCATTCTCATCTTCCCCAAAAATCAGCCTCAACAGAGAGACATCAGAGCACTGCTTCCAAAAAACTTCCAGAACTTTCCACTCCTGTTGCTGTTCTTGTGCCAGATTGTCCCTCAGATTCTTGGCATGGTTGGTTTTATCTGTATTATGCACATTAGTACCAGGCACGTCTCAAAATCCCTCAGCAAACAAGAGCAAGCCAAATGCTTTTTCCAAAACTTGGAAGCACAATACTGAGGGGTCCCACCAAGATCTTCTCAAGCCCTCCAAGTGCTCTGACTTTCTGCTCGGGGATGGATTGAGGGATCCCACAGGGACAGCTCCCCTGTGCCTAATCACAAAGGGAGTTTGCAGACAAGCCCTCTCACATCACCTCACTCTCAGAGCACGCTGCTTCCCTGGTGCTTCTGCTCACTGCTGGGAAAGAGCAGAACTGCTTCAGTCTCCACATAATTAAAGTTAACCCCAAATCTCTTAGAATAGCCTTGTCACAAGGGTAAGGAAGCAAAAGGAAAGGGGAGCTGAAGGGACACCAGGGTGACAGGGCACAACTAAAGACCTTTTTGAGGCATCTCTGCTGGACACTGGCAGTTGAAGGACCCCCAGGTGGCCTTGGCACCTGTTGGCAGAGGGACAAAGGGACAATGGGATGTGGAGGGGCAAGAGGGAAGAAACACAGGGCAGCTCCAGATGTGCCACATCACATCCCTGTGTGCTGCAGGCTGAGCTCACTACACAGCCTTGGTGTTCCTGGGTCTGCCCAGGCCCTGCACAGCACAAACAACACAGGAGCAGCTGTGCCCCATCCCTGGCAGTGCCCAAGGCCAGGCTGGACAGGGCCTGGAGCAGCCTGGGATAGTGGAAGGTGTCCCTGCCCAGGGGCTGGAACTGGATAGTCTCTAAGGTCCCCTCCAATCCAAACTATTCTGTAATTTTTTTGTGATTCTGTTTGTGGAACTCATCCAGGAGCAGACCCTCAGTTTGCTTGGGATGCTGAAGCTTTGCTATAAAACAATGACACAGAATGAGACCAGAGCTCCTGCAGGGAAGGAGGGCTCCCTGCAGCAGAGACAGGTGTTTAACTGCCTCATTGTCCACAACAGAACACAAAGGCATTTCATATCATGACAATCAAAATTGTAGGTTTATTCACACTCATTTTCATGTGGCAGTGTTTCCAAATGACAGGTATTACACAGAAAAATTACTTGAACAAGATAATTTCCCCTCTAACACTGGTACAATGCTCACTTGGAGAGAAGGAAGGAGATGTGTTGCACTGCAGTCACTCTCACTTTGGATCTGGCATTTTGTTAAACTGTGAGTGAGGTGAGAAAGAGAGGTGAGGAGCTGGGCACAGGTGGGGCAGGGCTGCAGAGGAGTTCATCTCTCCCCCCGTGCTCCGAGGACATGGAAAGGTGGCACCTGCTGGCTGGGGACTCCTGCCTGGGCCAGGAGCTCTCCTGCTGGGTGAAGGTGGTGGCTGCCCAGGAGCTGTTGTAACACAGGATGCTCCCCACAGGCAGCCAGGGCCAGCCTACCAGGACAATCTGCACCTCAGAGTGCTGGGACACTGCTGAGCCCTCCGAGGGCAGCCCGTGTCAGGGCCTTGCTGCTCCTCCTCCACCTGCCCTCCACACAAGTGGGCTTCATTTCAGGTGCCTGCCCCTCTGAAACCAGCTCTGCCTGGCACAGCTTTCCTTTCTGTGAAAAATGCCAATTTTATGATTGGCTTTTTGCAAATATTAAAGTGAATATTTTATGTGTTGCGTTAGAAAGTAATGCTGTGTTAATTCTCTTAAGTAATGTGTTAAATGTAGTTTTAGGTTATAAAAAATTTTAAAATAGAAACGATGCTATGTAGGATACTTTTTTTAAAGAAAAGACTTGCAGTGAGATAGCAGCCACAGGACACCTAAATCTTTCAGAGAAAAATAATTTATTGCTCCCTTATCAGAAGAAATGAACTTCTTCCTGCCTTGAAGGTGCTGTTAGGATTCAGAGGAAGAAGCTGACACTGCCCAGACAGAATCCTGTGTTTGAATGGAATTTATGCATCATGTATGAGGTGTATGAATATGCAACAGGCTGTTGCTTTTTAGGGTTAATCCTCTGTTAATGGGTGCCCTTTTTCGGGCTCGTGCTGTCCAGAAAAGGTACCCAGATGTCTGTAACCCTTTGTCTCTATTGTCTCATATTGTCCTAATTCAAATTGTCCAAATTATTATTACTCTCATTGTATTACTATTTTTATAACCATTTTATTACTACTAAACTTTTAAAATTTTAAAAACAAGTGATTGGCGTTTTCCACACTTTCCCTGCCTGGGGGCCACTTTCCATCACTTAGCCATGGAAGAGCTTTCCAAAGCCACTGGAAACTCCTGGGGGCTACAGGAGCTCTTCCTGCTCCGTCTGATTCTTTGCAAAACTTCACCAGCCCGTGCGTGGTTTGGGTGTTGATAGAAGCGATGCAGGTTTGCTCGCAGGGTGTTTGCCGAGCCTGACTCCCCTGTGTGCCCGGGGCAGCGGAGGGGGCTCTGAGGTGATCAGACTCTGGGCAGAGTCTCCAGCGGGTACCCAGGAGGTGACCCAGCTGGATCGCACTCGGTGGCACTTCTAGACGTGCTGCCCCAGCTGAGGGACCCCTCAGGTGACACTGCAGAGCTGCGGGACGGCGCTCATCGCTCCTGGGACGGGCACCCGGCGCTGCTGGCCCAGCGGCGGCTGCTCCGTGCCCGCCCTGCCCCGGCCGTGCCCCGGGCTCGGGCAGGACGCGCTGCCGGAGCTGCTGCAGGGCGGGCAGAGCAGCGGTGCCCAGGGCTGCCCTCAGCCCTGCCCGGGGGTGCCTCGGCCTGTGCCCGGCCACGGCAGCACGGACTGGGCACTGTGGGTGCCCCGGGCAGCCCAGCATCCCTTCCAGCATCCCTTCCAGCATCCCTTCCAGCATCCCATACCAGCATCCCTTCCAGCATCCCATCCCAGCATCCCTTCCAGCATCCCTTCCAGCATCCCATCCCAGCATCCCTTCCAGCATCCCTGCCCAGCATCCCTTCCAGCATCCCTTCCAGCATCCCTGCCCAGCATCCCTTCCAGCATCCCAGCCCAGCATCCCTTCCAGCATCCCAGCCCAGCATCCCTTCCAGCATCCCTTCCAGCATCCCAGCCCAGCATCCCTTCCAGCATCCCAGCCCAGCATCCCTTCCAGCATCCCTTCCAGCATCCCTTCCAGCATCCCTGCCCAGCATCCCTTCCAGCATCCCTTCCAGCATCCCTGCCCAGCATCCCTTCCAGCATCCCAGCCCAGCATCCCTTCCAGCATCCCTTCCAGCATCCCTTCCAGCATCCCTGCCCAGCATCCTTTCCAGCATCCCAGCCCAGCATCCCTTCCAGCATCCCTTCCAGCATCCCTTCCAGCATCCCAGCCCAGCATCCCAGCCCAGCATCCCTTCCAGCATCCCAGCCCAGCATCCCTTCCAGCATCCCTTCCAGCATCCCAGCCCAGCATCCCTGCCCATCATCCCAGCCCAGCATCCCTTCCAGCATCCCAGCCCAGCATCCCAGCCCAGCATCCCAACCCATCATCCCAGCCCATCATCCCTGCCCATCATCCAAGCCCAGCATCCCAGCCCAGCATCCCAGCCCAGCATCCCTGCCCCGCCCAGAGCAGGATTGGCTCTGGCTCTGCTCCGTGCCTGGGCACACGCGGGACACTGAGGGAACAGGAGGGCACAGCCCAAAGGCCAGAGCATCCTCATCCTCATCCTCATCCTCATTCTCATTCTCATCCTCATTCTCATTCTCATTCTCATTCTCATTCTCATTCTCATTCTCATTCTCATTCTCATTCTCATCCTCACCCTCACCCTCACCCTCACCCTCACCCTCACCCTCACCTGCTGCAGGAGGGCAGGGCTGGCTCCTGCTCTCCCCTCAGGCTGTGCCCAGGTGAGCAGCAGTGCCCAAGGCCAGAGGGCAGTTTGTCACCTGTGCTCAAGAGGGAAAAACAAGAATAAACTGCTGCAGCTCCATGGCAGAGCCTGGCTCCAGCTCATCCTCGTGTGAAAGCAGCACACACTGACGGGGAGCACTGCAAACCTGGGCAGAAACAAGCCGGCCACATTCCAGATCATCATTTGTCACGTTTAGTAAAGGCATCTTTTAAAAATTTATTTGCTTTGTTTGTGTTTATTTTGTTCCTTTTATAATCGTTTTTGTTTTCCCCAGGCCCTTTATATTTTGTGTTCTGAGCTCCTCACTGACATTTCCATGACAAAGTTTCAGGACAAATTCTGCTTCAGAGCTGTCAGATGCCCACAAGGGCCAGGCTGAAATCAGCACAGGTACTCTGCACACACACATATCTCTGCAATACAGCCCTTTATTTCACTGTGCCCATCTCACCTGTACCAAGGCAAACACCAGGTATTTCTTGGTGCCTCATGTTAAATTTATCAGACCTTAAATTCATTAGATGTTAAATTCATCAGATCACAACAGATGGGCTCAAAATACTGGAGACACTGGGCCAATCAGCAGATTAAAGGTGTCCATATTGGATATAAGTGTGCTATACTGATGTTGCTTTTAAACAGAAAAAAAAAAAGGAAATTATTTGGAATACCTTTACTTCTCTTAGCTAAAACCTAAGGGCATAGGTCTCATCTTCCAATTATTTTCAATTTTCTCTTTTTTTTGCATTGCAGGCCATGATTGAGCAGAACACTTCAGAACATGCTTTATTTTAAGATTCTGGATAATTGCTGTGAAATTGTAATTTGGGACATAGGAGTGCCCTTTTGAATCAAGACCAAAGTCTTTTACTCCCAAACATACACACGGTATCCAGCATCAGAAGTTGGTGAATTCAGTTAATAAGGAGGAATTTAATCTTTCAAAGTGTTTTGTGACATTTCATGCAAAGTTCTGCACTGACAATGACTCGATCACATATTTTGCAGCTGCTCATAGAGAACCTCCATGCCCAAGGGACAGATCAGGGCTGGGACAGAGCAGAAAACCCCAGACCATCTCCAGAGAGGTTCAACCCACAGAACTGCCTCCTTCCCTTCCCACAGAGCCTGAAGAGCTCTGCTCCAAGACACATTTACATCTCTCCATCCTTGGTCAGTGACCAACTCCAGTGCTGATGACAGAGAAAGAAATAAATAGATTTGGTGTCCCTGTGGTGAAGAAAGTCTCTTCTTGGTGGCACAGAGCACGTCACAGATAGAACATTGTGCTTCCCCTGTCCCAGCTGAGGGCATGGATGCACTTGGATCAGGAAATGCTGATGGTGCTGTCAGTGGGAGCTGCTCTGCTCCCCTCAGGGGTGGCTGCCCTCCAGCAGAGCATGGAAACACCTCTGTTCCCACACAGCCCAACGTGCTGCACTGGGCTGCTCTGGAGCCACAGCCCAGGAACAATCAGTCCAATTATCCAGTCCAATCATCTGCCCTGTGGCCCCAACCTCCCCAAAACCAGCCCACGCCCTCCAGTGCCAGAGGTGGTACAGACAGGGAGCCACAGGGTGAGTGGTGTCATCACCAAATCAAAGAGCAACACAACCATAAGCAGACATACATATATAATATGTACAGTGGCCATGGCTGCATTTGCACCATGAAGGAAAATATGACATTTTAGACTGCAGAAAATGATCAATCTCTGGATTTTTCAGTGCCAAGTGTCTCTAACTAGCCAGCAAAAAGAACAGGAAATGTCCAAATGTGGGCTGAATGACCTGGTACAGAAGTCAGCTGGGGTATTCTTCCCTTCTCAATTTCAGACACAAAATGCAAGAGCATTCTTTTATTTTCACTACATGCTGTGGGCAGAAAATTATCTCAGTAGTGTTTGGTTTGGTTTCTACTTTTCCTCTCACTCTCTTCAGCTTTTCCAATAGATTCACTAGGACTAAAACACAGAGCTAAGGTACAGCCATTCATTCAGCCAGCAGAAATTCCCAAGCCTCTCTGTAGGAGTGACCCAGGGTTTTGGAACAGATTGAGATAATGCAGTGGAAGAAAAGCTCTGAACCCATCTAAATGCTCTACATGTGGTCTTCAGTCTGTTATCTGTGGTTTTTCACTGTGGAGTACTGCTAAAATATCTCCAAAGAGTGTCTAAGAAAGTTAAACCTGCTACCATTAATCTGAAATTCACCAGTGAGGAGGTTAAACCTCTGTAAGAAAACTACTGGGGGATGCACAAGTTGTTAGAGGAAGAAGTTGTTAGAGGTGGTGAAAACCATTGCTCTGGTTACAAAATCAGACTGCCAGTGAGTCTGTGCAGCAACTGGATTCAAAATATTTACTGCCAGAATTCAAGGTAGGTACTGATGTGGGCACGGGAACTTCCCTGGGACGCTGCACGTTGGCAAAAATCAGCTGGCCCAGATGGAGCATTAGAGCACTCCCCAATATTCCAGCTGCAGGCACCTACAAACATTCCACCAGGCTCTATTAATTACTGGCTTGCACTGGAAGCAAAGAAGGAGCTTGGGAAAGACAGGGAGATGAGGATAATCACCATCAATAATAACAGCAGCTGTTTTTTCCCTTGCTCATGTTCCTGACCCCTAAAATTAAGATGCTGGCTAGAACTGAGCTTTGGAAAGACTGAACTATTAGCAAGACTGCCAAAAGAAAAGTGCTCCTGCCACTCCTGTAACCAGGCCCAAGGACTGAAAAATAAAAAGAGAGCTGAATGTTGCTGCTGCTGGCTCCTCTGGGGAGGGCAGAACACCTTCCCAGCAGTGTGGGGGCTGGGGAAGGGGCCACTGCAGAACATGCACATCACAGGGTTGTGTGTCAGCCTTGCCACAGCCCACTGCCCTGGCAGCTGCTACAAGATTGTGGCTCCAGCAGCATCTGCACTCCTGGGGTCCTTCAGGCCAATGATGAAACTGTTGGTTCTCCTGGCCCCGTGCACCAGGGACACCACTGGGACTTTATCCACCTGATGGCCCCTGGCCACAAGAAATGCAATATCTTCTTCAGGAAACTCACCTGCAGGGATTTGAAAAGAAAGTTGGTAACTGAAACCAGTGCTGCCCCTGATGCAAAGGTCTGTTCTCCTCCCTGCAGTGGGGGAACCTGCCTGCTGCTCCTTCACAATGTCCAAACTCACAAATTAGGACCTTGTGGAGTTTCAGATTTAATTCCATTTTAACTTCCAAGTCTGCAGGGCACACCACAGGACAGATCCTATTTAGATTTTCCTCTGAAATGGGAAAAGCCCAGAAACTTTGGCTATTTGGTGTGGAATGAGAACCAAATTTCACTTATGGTTGGCTCTGGTGAAGTCTGGGGCAGTGTGAAAAGCACCAAATAGACCAAGACTGACAGTAACAAGGACAAGAGCTGACAGTACAGACAGCAGAGTGCCAGCACTGATGCTGTGTTTTCAGCCCTTTCCATGAGCCTTGCCTTCTTCCCAGCTGTTGGAATTAAGGGACATGGACTGAAAAGTGAAGGAATATAATTTATGTCAGTGGAATAAAGTGCAGGAAGCTTTGAGCCCGTGTCTGGGTGAAGTTGAGGCTGCAGTCTTGCTGAGTTGGATATTGTCCATGGCATCTGATCTCCAGAAGGATTGAAGGACAGGACAAGGCCACTGCCAGGAGATGAGCTGGACAGAGGAAGGATTGGGGAGAAGCACCTGCAAGAGCTTGGAGAGGTGGTGCCAGAGGGGTCAGGAAGCATTTCCAGGACAAGAGGGAAGGGACATGGCTCAGCAAAGGCCACAAGCTTTGAAGATGTTGAATTCTGATTTTTGTGCTCCCCAAAACCCTCCACACCCCTGAGGACCCTAGAACATGGTGACCTGTGGTGCTTGCATTGCACTGTGCTAGGGAAATCCTGCTCTTTTCCTAAACTTGCTGGATTTGTGCCCATTTGTGTCCCACCCAGTGTCCATACTCACTGTCAACCTGCAAGGTGTTGGACTGAAGCTGGGGGTGAAGCCGACCAAGTGACAAACTTTCACTCAGATTCTTGTTAAGCGTTAAAACATTTACCAAAACCTGCAAGAGAATAAATTATCCTTGGTAATAAAAAAAGCTATGAGAATAGGAGAAGCCAATTTCCTGAACATCCCCCAAAATTGGTGGCTCCAGCATCTGCACATGCAGCAGGCAAAGGAGATTTTGGACCATTTACTGAACTGCATGAACTGCTGCAGGGCTGTGCACACACTAACAGGTCCTTGGAATGTGGCCTGTATGCTGTTGTTTGTAAAGCAGGACATTTTCAGGATAGCATGGGCTTTTTGTCACACAGCTCCTGCTAAAGCAGCAGAGTTGTGTGTCTGGAACATGATGTAAGCTCTAAAGGAGTGTTTGTTACAGCCAAATGCTCAGCATGTGACTTCTCCAAACAAAGTACTAGCAAGCAGTTCTTGGCTTTGGTTTTGCTCTGAAGAATGCTTTCCAAAAGGTAAGGAAACTGGGAGCCCTTCTCAGGCTTTTCTTTTCAGCAATCCATTATTACCACTGTACAAGCAATCAAGCTATTGGCAAGCCCTTCACCTCCTTACAAATCATAAATTAAGAGGAACTGCCCAACTTATACTCAGTGTTGAGCTGGAAGAATTCAGTTGGGAATGCCCTAAAAGGAGCTTTTCATGTGGAAAAGGGTTAAAGGGCTGCCAGTTTCCTGCAATTTGCTGAATAAAAAAATGCAATTTGCTGAATAAAAAAATACTCCCTTTTTTCCTAATCATCCTTAAGATGAGTTTTGAGCAGGCATTAGAATTATAGATTTTGCCAAAGTGCTTCTCCTCTCCACTTATGAGTGGTGCCACCAGGAAAGGTACAAGAACAGTAAACTGGTAACCCTTAGATATTTGAAATGACCCAAGTGTGGAACTGGTGACTGTAGTAGGAATCCCTGTAATATCTATGTACTGTATAAGTGGCCTTGCCCCAGTCCTAGTTGTTCTAAATGAGCTACAGCTGTGAAGTCCTTAGTTGGGCAGCAGCTGTGGCTCATGAAGGCTACTAGGATAAAAAGGGGGTGGGTTGAGGGCCTTGGAGGAGCTCTGATGAAGCTACAAGGAACTACACTGCTGAAAAGAGCTGCATGTGAGAAAACCAGCCAGAAGGTATGGACTCTAGAAATTATATAACAGTATGGTTACAATAGTGGTGACCCCGACGTGATCCCTGATGCGATAGTTGATTGAGATAAGCCAGCCAAGAGCTGTGTTACAATCGGTGACACCAAAGTTTGAACCAGTAGCCTGTGGCCACCAGTCCTGACCCAGTCGGGAAGGGAAAGGGGGGACCCTCCCCAGCCCTGAGCGAGAGCTGCCCAGGGGGACGGGGCACCGACCTGCACGATGCCGCTGAGGGCTCTGTCGCCGTGGTTGGCTGCCAGGCTCAGGTAGGTGCCACACATGCCCTGCGAGGGCCTGACGATGGTGGG
The DNA here is from genome assembly GCF_035770615.1 of Melospiza melodia melodia. Lineage (NCBI taxonomy): Eukaryota > Metazoa > Chordata > Aves > Passeriformes > Passerellidae > Melospiza > Melospiza melodia. Next base: position 1,028,108 of record NC_086212.1, read on the forward strand.
CAGCAGGAAGGAGCGCGGCCGCCTCCCGGGCTGAGCCACGTTGGGCTGCAGGTGAGGAAAAGTAGCACCAAAAATGTCAACAAGCCAACTCTCCCACAGAAGGGACACGGAGCTCACCCTCTCCAAAGAAAAGGGTTTTACAATGCACAAGGCAGCCATGGAAGCCACCAGCACAGGTCTGCATTTGTTTCTTTCCAAGACCTGAAGACATTTTTTTCTGCTACTTGTTACTTTTTAATGTAAAGGGCAACAATTCATGAAGAAACTGCTTAATACAAGTCCACATTGTTACTTAAAGTGCATCCGGGCTGCACTTTAAGTGAAAGTAGGGAAAGTAGGTAGCAGTGTTGTTTGATAATTTTGCATTGCAACAATAACTTATGGACATGGAGCCCTCTGTTTTCTCACTTTCAGTGCCTCATGTAATGACAAATAGCAGCTTTCCACAGGCTGTTATCTCTATTATTAATAAGGCATTAAATAGTTCCCCTGTTGTGAAGATGAGAATAATACTGGAAAAAGAAAAGGTAAATAAAGAATTTGTCATGCCATTCATTACCGGCCTGGGAATGGAGTGGTTCATTGTTTGATTTTGCCAGGAGAAGTCCAACATCTGGCTGTTCAGGAGGATTCCAGAGGGTGTTACTATTCCACTGCCAAAGGGACGATTCAAAGAGCTGAAAAGAAACACAGGAAATTTCATCAAAATCATTCCAGAGATTTTTGTCCACCTCGAGGCTTTCAGGGCTCCAATTTTCTGTCCCACCTTGTCTTGACAGAGATTCTTTGATGGTTCTCAAGGCTGCTGAGATTGAGGAGAGACCAATGCACTTGGGAGCAGGACACACCTATGCCACAGCAGTCTGTCCCTCCTTGTGTTTGAGGATTCCCCTTGCTGAGATGGATCTGCCTCCATCAGTCCCACATTTGCCACCTCCTCTCCCCAGGGAGCAGGTCCAGCCACTGCAGTTCCATTGCCTGAGGGCTCTAAGACTGCCCAGGGCAGAGCAGCAGCTCCAGCCCACACATCTCAGCCCCACTGTCCCATTGCTCTGCTGCAGGACTGACTGGGACAGAGCAGCCTGGCTGATCCAGGCCTGCTCCCACCCTGTCCTGCTGAGCCTACTCCTCCTCCCTGCTCCCACCCTGTCCTGCTGAGGAGGAAGAGGCCCATCCTTTACCTGGCTGATGCAGGTCTGCTCCCACCCTCCCTGCTCCCACCCCAGCTGCAGAGCAGGAAGAGGCCCATCCTTTACCTGACCACGGCGACGATGAAATCATCAGGGCCCATGACCAGGACCTGGCTGGCAGCGGTTTCGCTCTCTGGGGGTAGGGCAGGCATGGACAGCAAGGACTGGGAGTCATTGATCAGCTGGCGCAGGGAATTGGCTTCTGATTTACTTCAGCGAGGAGGAGGGAGAGAGGAAAGCAAGCTGTGAGCCTGGGGAGCTGGATGTGTCCTGGTGTCTCACACAGCTGGGGCTGGGGGTCCCGAGGGGCTGCCCAAGCACAGGGGGCTGGTTTGGATCACCCCGAGGTAGGAAGGGGTGACAGGATGGCTCAGTCTGCCCCTGTCTGCCCTCACCAGGAGTAAAGCCATCCTCGATGGCCAAGGTGACAACCCCAGCTGAACGGCAGTCTCCAGCAGAGGGACAAATCAGCCCACACAGCAGCCATGGCTCAGCCTGGCTCTGAGGTGGAAAGGTGGAAGCTGTGCTCAAAGCCCAGGCCTGGCCTCTCCTGCACAGCTGGCTGTTCTGCAAGGCCCCCAGCCCCACAGAGGGCCAGGAGAGGCAGAAGTGGCACGTGTGGCCATGTCCACAGGGATGGCTGGCTGTCTGTCTGACCCACTCAAAGGGAATGTTCGGAGTTGTGGCAAAATGGGAGGAACCCTCAAGCTCAAGCTGGCTCCAGGAAACCTCTGAGTGGGCACATCCTGTGACCCATCCCCAGAGCCCCGTGCCTGTGCTCAGCTGTGATCCTTGTGAAAGAATGAGCCCTGGGAGGACACTCAGGTCTGACCTTTCCTTCATAAAACACAGGGAGAGAAAGCTCAGGGCACAGCACAGCCAGGAACGATATCCAACCCACACATCCTGCAACTTCACCTGCCTGTCCTCCTCAGACATACCTCACCATGCCTTCTGCTGTGTGAGTGACAGACACGTCACCAGATGGGTCTCCCAGGTTGCTTGCCAGACTCAGGGCTATTTTTAGTGTCTAGAGAAAGAAAGGAGAAGAGGAAGAGAAGGAGAGGAAAAGAGAGAAGAGGAAAGGAAGGGAGAGAGGAGAGGAAAGGAAAGGAAAAACATTTATGTGGCCCTGGAAATACAGCTTCTAATACTCCAAACCAGAAGAGGTATCTGGTGTCCTGGTGTGTTGGCTAAAGCTTATGAAGAAAAATAACCAGAAGTCTGGGTTCCGGGAATACCTCAGAGAAAGGGCTGTCACATGTGGGTATGGAAACCAAGGAGCCTCAGTCCAGCATGGCAAACTGTGCTGGAGGAGCCAAGTGAATCCAGCAGTATTTGTACAACCACAGAATCACAGAATGGCTGGAGTTGGAAAGGACCTTAAAGCTCACCACATTCCATCCCCCTGCCATGGGCAGGGACACCTTCCCATGTTTCTCCAGCCTGGTCTTGAGTGCTATGAGGGATGTGGTAGCCACAGCTCCTCTGGGCAACCTCTGCCAGCAGCTCACCATTCTCACAGGGAAGAATTTCTTCCCTATATCTCCTCTAACCCTGCCCTCTGGCAATAGCAAGCCACAAGTGCAACATCCCTGGCAGGAGCTGATGTCCAGCTCAGCGGTTCAGCCTCACTGCCAGCTGGCACACAGGGTCTCCAGGATGCCATTTACCTTCTCTTTCCATTCCTGAATGGCCATAACAACAGCAGGGACCAGACTGAATCCCAGTGGGACAGAGGTGCTGGGCTCATGCTGCCTCTGGACCCCAGCTCTGCTGGCCCAGCACCAGTGCTGAGCAGAAATGAGCTGCTCTGCTCTCCAGCTGCGGCCCAGCTCCTGGCTGTAAACCATCCAAAGGGCTTCAAAGAAAGCATCAGTCCCAGCACACACCAGGGAATGATGGTGCAAAAGGAGGAAAAGATCTGGTTTCTCAGACATGCAGAACCCTGCCTGAGCCAGTCCATTGGAAATGGGAAGATGCAATTTCAAATGACAGGATTTATCCAGCCCTGGGACCACTGCATAGCCAGGGCAGAGCCAGGAGGAGGGAAAGAGCTGCTCCTCAGCCAAGCCAGCCCTGAGAGAGAAAGGCTGAGTAGAAACACACTCAGCATTCAGCTTGCAGGTTGGGCCATGGTCATTCCAGCATCCAGAACAGCCCATTCCCCTGCAGAGAGATGTGGCTGCTGCTCTGGAATGTGCCACACAGCAACAGCCTCTCCTTGGGTACCAGCTGTGTGGGGAGCAGAAGGTGGCAGAGCTCTGGAGCAGGCAGCATTCCCATGGAGCAGGGTCCTGACCACCCTGTGTCAGGGGGACAAGGGCTTGGAGGCCAGGCCAGAGCCCCATGGAACAGCAGAGCACTTTCACCCCAGAGCCTGAGGGGCTCTTAACCCTGGTCCTGGCTGTCCCAGGGCTGGGTGCCTGAAGCTGGCCTAGCACTGACCCTCAGCCCCATGCTGAGCTGTGGGACCCAGGCAATCAGGGTGACACATCTCCTGAAGTGGCTGCCTTGGAGCTGGAGGCTGCTGCTCCAGGATAACCAGCAGGTGAAACTCTTGGCAGAGGAAATAGACTCACCCAAAGCTTCCTGAAGAGAGCTCAAAATGACTCAGGTGAGTCAACCTCCTGTGCCTCTGCACAGTGTGTGACATCTCCAACTGCTGCATTTTTGCTGAGACACTTCCAAGCACACATTGTCCTGTCTGCTACAAGGGTGCAGTTAAATCCTCAAATAAAATTCCCAGCTGATAAAGCCCAGCTGTGGATCTGTAAATTCCCAAGTCATAAACCACATCTGTGCATCTGTGGAATATCTAAGATCACAACTCTGCTTACAGAGCAGGAGACAGAACACTTGCTCAGCCTCCTGGAAAGCTGCAAGGTTTTGGCAGGAGAGTCCTAAATACTGGCAAAATTCTGGACCTCAGCGATCAGGAGGTGGGCAAAAATGTAAACTTTTTAAAAAATGTGAAGTGTTGGGTAGGTTTTCCTTGTCATCACTGTGCAGAGGCTTTTCCTGCAGCGCACCTTGCAGTGCCCTCAGGTGCTCTGCAGTGGCCAGGACCACTGGAGCTCAGAGGTGGAGGAACTTGATGGGACCACCCTCAGGTGCTGTGGGGTCATTCTGCAGACATGACTGCATACAAGAATGGACAAAGCCACCATTTGTTCTGAAAAAGCTCTTCCTAAGCAGGTAAGATCCTCCAGCTCAGCCTCTGAGACAGCAGCACTGCTCAGTTTTACACCTTAGCAGTCTATTTGCTCACTCTCCTCTGGGAATAACATACAAACATTTCTGTACAACCACAAAATAAATAAATCATTCGCTAGCAGCACAAGCAATTCAGCCAAATGTTGAACCTCCTCTTACCTCCACCATCCAGTGCAAGATATTCCCTCTGGATCCTTGCCTTGTGATGTTAAAGCCCTCGAGGATGTTCAGTGCTGAGATCAGTGCAGGACCTGCGTGTGGAGGTGGGGGGGTGAAAACCAGGTGCCCTGTGGAGGGAAGAGAAGAGGAATGAAGCTGCTTTTGTCAGACACCATCCAGAGAGAGCACTCATCCATGAGGACAGGGAAACCCTTCTGATTCAAGGGGAAATCATAGAGAGCAACATGATTGGAGAAGGGTTTCCCAGAACATCCCTGGTGTATCTTTCTCTTTCTTCATGAAGGAAGCCCAAACAGGGATGCTTTTTTACTTCTGAAATTCAGTTCTCCTTGGTTGGCCATTGGTTTCCAGACTGCAGTATGGAGGAATGGAGATGGAATTGTAAAAAAACCAGAATGGTTTGGGTGGGAAGGGACCTTAAAGCCCATGCAGTGCCACCCCCTGCCCTGGGCAGGGACACCTTTCACTATCCCAGGTTGCTTCAAGCCCCATCCAACCTGGCCTTGGGCACTGCCAGGGATCCAGGGGCAGCCACAGCTGCTCTGGGCCCCCTGTGCCAGGGCTTCACCTCCCTCACAGGGAGAGGTTGCTTCCTAACATCTATTCTAAATCTCTTCTCTTCAGTCTGAAATCATTCCCCTTGTCCTGTCACTCTCTGCCCATGCTAAAAGTCACTTTCCCTCATTTTTTTATAAACCTCTTTTACATACTGGAAGGCTACCTAAAAAATTTGCAACATTACAGCTATAAGGAGGGTAAATACAGGGACTGCTAGAAAGTATTGACATTTTAGAAACTTCTTGCATAAAGTTAGCTTTTCCCCCTTTGGGAACTGCCTTTAGCTGTAGGTCCAGCTTCTATTGAGATGTTGCATGAAGATATTACCATGTTGCATCTTTAAACTTCCAAGGGAAAAAACATTTCAAAGTACTGCAAATCTCCTGAGCCACGCATGATGCATCAGTGTCAGCAGGAAATAGCAGGAAACTGCCTGGAAGGCTTTCTGCAGCATTTCAGCACAGCTTTGACTTCAACTCTTGCTCAATGCTGTTGCCACCCCTTGCAAGGTGAAGAAAAGCTTCCCCTGGAGCTGCCTGGCTGCAGGGTGAGGGTGTACCTCGATAGATTGTGTGCACAGGCTCCTCCACAGTGACACTGTAATTGCTGAAATCCTCCTCCACCAGGACTCCTCCGTGGCTGTGGACCTGCACGAGAGCAGAGCAGAGCACCCTGAGCAGCCTGGCCAGGGCTCTGTGTGCATCACACCCTCACCTCAAACACCCCACTGGGATCCCTGAGCAGGGGCCAGGCTCCTCAGGTACCCTGGAAATCTGTGCTCTCACAGCCCTGGCACCTGGCTCACTGTTCAGCATGGCAGGGTGCCCTGCACTCCCCTCCCAAAGCTCACCCACCCCAAGGGTGCTCCCAGGGCACTCTGTCTGCCCAGGAATTGGGGCCCTGGGGATTGGCCCTGCCCTGCAGCCTCCCTGCCCTGGCTGGCAAACAGGAGTGTGTTAAAGGGCACTGAATACTGCCAGGACTGTGGGGCCAGGAGACAAAGAGCTGGGTGTAGCAGGTGGCCATCACTAGAAATATCAACTAAAAAAATCACTGTTCTCACCCTATCTGAAATTATTTCATCTGACAGTGGGTCTGCTGTAGCCTTGGTCTTCCTGTAAGATTCCTGTCAGAGGTCCAATGTACCAGGGCTGGCTCAGGAAAGATGGGCCATCCTCTCCACTGCAGGTCTTCTGTGGCTGAGTCAGGATGGACACGAGGGAGGACTATCAGAGGGTATCAGGGGATGGGCATGGCCCCAAGGCTGCCAGAGCTCCAGCAGTGTCTGGACAATGCTCTCAGGGAGAAGGTGGGATTGTTGGGATGCCTGCATGCTCTGATCTCTAACCCAGCTGGCTCCCTTGGCAGGAAAACTCCCCTGGCCAAACTGAATGAATCACTGGAGCAGGACAGCTGATGCAGGGCATGCTGTGGGGCCAGAATGTCAAGCAACCCCAAAGCTGCTAAAGCTGTCTCTCCTACTTGGGATCCCTGTTTCCTTCCCAGAGAAAAGGCTGGTTGGAGCCCAGGGCTGTGCTGAGCCAGGACCTGGCTCCCCAGGCCCAGCCAGTGGGAATGGGGCACCAGGAGCAGAGAAATGGGAAGAAGCCCCAGTCAGCCACACTCTGCAGACATCCCAAATTCCCAAGAGAGCACTGTTTTGCACCTGTGCCTGGAAGCAAAGAGTGGGTGTTTTGGAGCTGTTGATTGCACCAGATGGATGCCCCCCCTGTGCTGGAACAATAACCACTTTGTGAAGGCAGCACTTTGCTCTGCAGCCAAAGCTGGAATTGTGCACTGGATCCCAGAGCTTGTCAGGATCTTTGATGTGGCAACCCTGGGCCTTGCTCCTCCAGAGGGAATTTGTGCTTCCCTGTGGCAGCCCCCAGGTCAGGGAAACACAGTGACAAAGCAGGGTTTAGCTGTGGAGATGCTCACAAGCTTGGGACTCCTCCTGCTCTCATCCTTCACCTCTGCTGTAGTTCAGGTGAACTGTAGATTTCCAAACACAGAGCCCACAGATGTCTGAGGCTTGAGTGGAATGAACACATTCCAGATTCTTGATGAGCTATTGAAGGAGCACCACTTGAGCCATGGTGGCACAATAAAATGGTGCTCCAACTACCCCTAGTGCAGCCACACAGATATAAAAGTTGCTATGGTTTGTTGGGGACTTTTTTCACCAGAATTACTTTGTCTGTTCTGATATTTTTTCCATAACACCTCTAACAGGAGTTAAACTAGGGCAACCCCAAGTGGGACCAAACCTTTCTAATCCTCTGCTCACAAGACTCAGGGTTTTTTTTAAACCATCTTCCTGAAGTCTGTATCCTACAGTCCCATTAACCACAGCAATTTGTTTCTCAACAGCTTCTTGTCCTGGGGGAAAAGGCTTTGTCACCCAAGTGAACAGAGCCCAGAATGATTTTTGTTTTCCTCCCAGACTGTCCTGGTTATAGAGGAAATGGAGGTTTCACTTCTGTAGACTGTGGGAATGGCCTGTGTGTCAGTACTGCCACCACTGCAGGGACAGGAAAGGAAAAGGAGGCATCTGTGCCCATCATTGTGCTGGCACTCGGCTTGTCTCTAGTTTGTCACCTTAAGCAGGTGGCAGCCCCAGGCTGGCAGGTGCCAGGGGCGGTCCTGGCTCACCTCAGAGACCATCTCCTGGGTCAAGTTCCCGCTGTAGAAGGCTGCCACCCCTTGTGCCCCCAGCAGCTGCAGCACGGCCGCCAGGTCCAGGCGCCGCACGAACATCCCGGGCAGCAGGGGCTGCCCCCCGGGCAGGAACAGCTCCTGGAACCGCTCCGACAGGTTCAGCTCCTTCAGCTCACTCAGGGCTCTGGCTGCAGTGAGAAGGGGAAGGACATCCAGAGAAAGCAGGGGTCAGGAAGGCACAAAGGACCTGCAGTTGCTGTGCACCTGATGGGGATGTTGGAAACCTGCTGCTGCCTCTGGCCCTATTGCAAAACTAGAGGGGAGCTGGACCATTGGTCCTTGGGAACTGGGAAAGAAACCCAAAGAAACCCCAAACCCTTCCCTGCCTGGCCCTGGGCACTGCCCAGTGTGGTTTGTCTGCCCTGGCTCTGCCCAGCCATGGCAAAGGGCTCCTGTTTAGCCACTACCAGGCTGTCCCTGGCAGACTGTGGCTCACACATTGCTCAGCTCCCAACAGCATCCAATCTCCACGTTCACAAAGCCCTGATTTCCCTGCATCCCCAGCTGCCTTGCACAGTGCACTGCCCTGAGCTGCCCATCAGGTACTCACCCAGGTCATGTGTGACATTAAAGCCATTCTGGGCAACATCGGCCGCGAGGCCCAGCAGCTCGGACCAGGGGAGCCTGCCAAGGGAGAGAGGACAAGGAGAAACGGGCCCTGGGGGGCTGCAGTGGGGCAGGGGGGCTGGCACAGGGCTTGGCTCTGCAGGCAGGGCTCCTGGGACACCAGGCTGTGGGGTGCAATGGGGCAGGGTGCTGGGGAGCTGGCACAGGGCTTGGCTCTGCACTCAGGGGCTCCTGGGACACCAGGAGCACTGAGATTTCAGTGTTTCTCCTTAACAGGATCATGTCAGTGCTCCAGGATGTGCCCCAGAGAGGAATGGCAGTGCATGAATGGGGAAGGGCTGTGCCAGCAGCAAGAGCTCAAGCCAGGCTCTGGTGGTGAGCAAGTCATTCAGATCCCTCTGTATCCCAACAGAGCACCAAGGACAGGCACACCTCTTAGGGTGCAGCTCAAGAGACAATGAAAATGCACAGACATTCAGGGCCATGTGCTGCAGCTCTAACAGAACATTCACTGTGCATCTTCTTAGCCAACAGTTCACTTTGCAGATTTTTTTCTTTTGTACAAGAAATAGCAAAAAAATAAACACAACTCTCTTTCAACACAAGCCTCTAAGTACCTCTTTGCTGATGGTTTTGACTGGTGGCAGAGAACATGGTCTGATGGCAAGGGCTCATGTGCTCCCAGCTTCCCACAGGGACCCCAGGGCACAGCCTGTGCCAGCCTCATGTCTTACCTGCCATGTAACTGGTGTGCCTGGTGCATTCCTAGGATCATGCCTGGCACCCCTACGAGCAGACCTGGCTGTAAAACAGGAAGGACAAAAAGGAAGAGAGTAGTCTCCTTTCCACGAGGACATGGGACACGAACCCCGATTGCAGGGGGAGGTGCAAATCATGTTTACTTTGGAATTATCTGCATAGTTAGTTGACGGGAAGAGTCTGTAGCAACACACTTTACTATGGAATAAAAGGTTTTGGAAGGAGAGAGGCAAATTCAATCTTGTTCTCAACCCAGTTTGGTCAGGAGAGAGAACTCAGCAGAACAACCTGGGCTTATGCTCCTTCCTCGGGCTCTAGTCCTCCCAGCACCCTGGTGCCACAGAGATGCACCTCTTTATTCCCCAAACCTCTGCAGGCATTCCGGGGCTGATAAAGAAGTTTTTCCCTAGATTCCTCATGTCTGCAGGGCCCAGGATCTCCCATGATGAGAGAGACCTCTTGCAGCTTTGCTGGGCATCTGCCCCTCAGCCCGCAAGTTGGAGGGAGGAGAGTTGGATTGGAGACAATGGCTGCGGGACAGGTTCTCACCTTGGTGTCCTGCTGCAGGTCCCGTTCCAGCGGGATGCCCAGCGGAGCCACCTCACGGAAGTCGATCACCCAGCTCCTGTTCTTGCGGATGTCGTGGAGCAGCATCACCCCGCCCCTGCGGCGAGACGGGCTCAGGGCGCGGCACGGCCGCACGGCTCGGGGGCACCGAGGGCACGGCCGGTGACACAAGGGGCGCTGTGCCAGGCCACCCGCCCCAGCAGGGCCACCAGGTGGCCGGAGCAGCAGCGAATGCTGCTGGCCTTGCCTAGGGCACACGCCAGGACAGCCAAGGCAGGGTTGGTGTGGGACGCAGGCAGCCCTGTGCTGAGCCTGGTGAGGCTGGAGCAGTCCCTGCCTGCCTGGTCATGCAGCCATGGCTCTGTTCCACTGCCAGGCTGGGACCATCTGGGATTTTCTTTCTAATCTGAGCGGTTTTGCAACAAAAGACGGTGTTTGCTTACAGCAGCAATGGGCGGCGCAGCTGGAGCGGTGATCAGGTGACTTGGGTTTATACAAGGCTGCTGAGCCCTCCTGCAGAGCCAGGAGCAGCAGGCTCACCTGGATGCCACCCTGGGAATGAGGGCTGGAGAAGGACACCCCTCCCTGGCAGCGTCCTGGAGCTGGGCTCAGCCCTTGGCCCCAGGAGCAGAGCTTGGGGAAGGCAGAGCTCGGGCTCTGAAAGCACTGGGGCCGAGCCCAGGCTGTTTGTAGCTGCTGGCACAGCTCCCCTGCCTGGGGGCCATGTCTCCCTCTGCCCCTCACCTGCCCTCTCCAGCCTGGGGCTCGGGTGCTCCCTGCAACCACTTCAGCAGAAACAATTCCCTGCCTGGGGCTTCTGTCCTGTGCAGACAGCATGGAGCACAGAAGGGTCACCGTGACAGATGTGGACACATCCACTGCCCGATGTCAGAGCCCTGGCACCACACCCTGAGCCTGGCACTGTCATGGAGGCATTTCTCAGCTGCAGAGGGACTTTTTACAAGGGCAGATGGTGACAGAACAAGAGGGAATGGCTTTACACTGACAGAGGGCAGGTTTACATCAGGTATTTGGAAGAAATATTCCTCTGTCTGAGGAGGAGCTAGGGGAACCAGGCACTGGTGCAGGCTGCCTCATCCCTGGCAGTGCCCAAGGCCAGGCTGGACGGGGCTTGGAGCACGCTGGGATAGTGGAAGGTGTCCCTGCCCATGGCAGGGGGCGGCACTGGATTGGCTTTAAGGCCTCTCCACCCCAAACCATTCCGGGATTCCATGAAGCCCCTCCCTTGGGGACAGCCGAGGCCAGGAGCAGAGGGGGAGGGCCCCACACTTACCCTCCCAGCCCCGAGCTGTGCGGGTTGACGATGCCGGCGCACAGGGCCGAGGCGATGGCGGCGTCCACCGAGGAGCCGTGCCGGGCCAGCACGTGTGTGCCCAGCGCCGTGCAGCGCGCCGCGTCCGTCACCACGGCGCCGCGGTGGAACAGCTGCGGGACAGAGGGCACGGCTGGCACTGCTGCTGCTGCCGGGCACTGCTGCTGCTGCCGGGCACTGCTGCTGCTGCCGGGCACTGCTGCTCCTGCCAGGCACTGCTGCTGCTGCCGGGCACTGCTGCTGCTGCCGGGCACTGCTGCTCCTGCCCGCCTCTGTGCAAACCCACCCGTGTGCCACCTGAGGCCTGGGGCTGATCCAACCAATGCCAGTGGGCACCGTGCATCCCTTGGCACATGCCTGGCAGCCACGGCCACCAGTTCAGACAGCTTTCCACACTTTGTGTGCCAGGCTGGGGCCACGTCTCCCTCTGCCCCTCACCAGCCCAGAGCTGTCCCTGTGCTGCAGCCAGGTAGTCACCAGGAATGGGGAAACAGCTGTAAGGAATGCAGCAGGGCCCCAGGACCACAGTGTGTTCTCATCCTTGTGCCAGAGCTGTGCTAATGCAGTGCCATTGTGGATGCCATGGGACAGAGAGAGAGAAATGGCAAGCATTTCTCACAGCAGCTTGTGAGAAATTTTACGGAGCTGGAAAGATGCTATAACCTGTTGACTATAAACAATTTGCAGGTGCTGTTTTTCTACTTTATTTTTCTGTTCCTCTCAAGGACAGTGTATAAGAAAGACGTTTCTGTCAGCCAATAGAATAGAATCTATCATACCACTCCATAAAAACCCCACGGTTCTTTTGAATAAAGCCTTCTTTGCCTTTGCTACCATCCTGCTTCTCATCTGTTCCTGCCCCAACCCTGGTGCACGAGTGACAGTGCCATATTTTAGAGAGTTGATTTTGTCCCTATGGCACAAATTGCAGCATCTCAACAAGAGCCAGGCTGGCCTGGGGACATGAAAAGACAGAAGGGCCATGGCTACACGTGGAGATGATGATGGTGACTCCTGGCTGACTGTGACCCTGGCAGAGGTTCTGCAGGAGGATCCAATCCTGTGGCCATACTGCCTTGGCTGTGCAATCTAGCACTGGGCCGTGGGACAGATTAGCAGGAGGTTCACCTCTGTTTTCAGCTATTGCCCTGCTTAGTCCTGGATGAATCTTCCAGAGGTGAATCTGGGCATGTATGCCCATAATCCATAAAACTCTGTCCACGTGGACAAGATGCCTACTGTTTAACTAAGGATTATTTCCTGAAAGCATTCCCATCTGGTTCAAACCACAGCTGCAGTCACAGCAGTGGGGTTTTCTGTTCCCCCCCAGCAGCACCCCCAAACCTGCCTGACACAGCCCCCCACACCTGGCCATGGGGCAAGCTCTGAGTCTGGCTCGGCTCTCCAAGCACAGCCTCCAGGTGCAGGAAACGCCTTTCAAGCCAATTTGGGGTGGAACTAGGGGGAGACTTGTCGCAGACATTTCTCCACAGAAATCCTTTCTTTCGGATTTCTGTGTCTTCTGGAGGCCAGAGGCTTCAGAAGAGAAGGTAAACAATTATTATCAGCTGCTGTGGAATGCAACAGGGACACCTTGATTGGCTCATTTCCTATGTTTATAATTAAGGGCCAATCACCAGTGCAAGCTAGGGGACTGAGTCCTTGAACACAACTTTGTTATAGATTCTTTCTGTCTATTCTTAGCTAGCCTAGCTGCTCTGCAAACCTCTCTCTATATTCTATTTAGTATAGTCATAATGTATTATATATAATATCTTAATAAATCAAGCCTTCTGATCAAGATACAAGATTCACCGTCTCTCTATCACCAGCGGCGACCCACTCAGGCGCGGTAATAGAGACTGAGCACCCGGGGCCTCACTGACACCAGCCATGGCTCCCCAGTACTTCCCTTGCTGAACTTGTGACCAGGAGGAAAGTCAGGGAGCTCTCCCATCTTTGGAGCCAAAGCCCAACCGCAAAGCCACAGTTTTGTCTTACCTGAGGGTCCCCAAAATAGATCTGCATGATGAGGGCCACGGTGACGCCCGTGGCGAAGGTCAGGCAGGCGGTGATGATGACGGTGAGCCCGTCCTGGCGGCAGCTGCAGTCTCCTGAGAAGGGGTCCTTGCTGGTCTCCTGCAGAGGGGACACGTCCTGGCTCCCCATCTCCGAGGAGGACGAGGGCAGGCGCTGCAGGCGCGCGGACTTCAGGAAGGACTCTGGGTCTTTGTGGGCAACAGGGAGAAAACAGGTGTGAGTTATTGAGCAACTTGGGGCTCTTATTGCAGTGTTTACCCAGCACTAACATTACACTGAGCCCCTTCCAGCACGGCTATCACCTTCCCTATTGATCCCAGCCATAAGGAGCCTTTCTGGCTCAGATACTGCTTTGAGTCATTCTACTGATCCCTTTCTTTAGCTCTGGTTATTCCAAACTGACTTCCCTGGAGATTAAGAGAGACAAAAAACCCTTGAATTTTTACTCCATTTCAGTCTATTCATCAGCCTTTAGTGACAGGCCCACTCTTATGCTCCATTTGGAGGGGTTCTTAACACAGCAAACAGGTCTTTGAAATGCAGCAGGACTGAAGAAGAGGAAATTAAAGATATGGAAAAAGATGCAGCAGCTTAACTCGGAGCTGTGATTGAGCTAAAGCACCTGAGCAAAACAGAGGTAAAGCGAAACATTTGGCCTGGGAAGAGAAAATCCCTCTAGGGAAGCGAGGGCAGGGAGGAGCAAACCTGCAAACCGGAGGCCCTGGAACATCCACTGACTCCTCTGCAGGAAGGACTCTGCTTTAATTCCTTGCTTCCTCTGGCAGATGAAGCCCACTGTGAAATGAAGCCACACACTGGACACCCAGCTTCAAGATGGCAAAGCAGTGGGGCAGGAGTTTGCTGGGCCTCAGCAGGATGAAAAAGTCTCTTTTTTGCTCTGAAAGATGCCTTGAATGTCTGTGAGTGTCAGCTGCTGCCCTTGTGCTGGGAGGCCACCGGCTGAGGATGCCCTGCCTGTCCCGGTGCTGCCAGGCACAAGGAGCTGCTGGGGCAGCTGTGAGGTTGTGCCCATCCCTCATGGGCTCTGAAGGGGACCAAGCAGCTCAGGGCATCATCCAGGGCTCCTGGAGGAATTTTTTTCAGGGGCTGCAGTACTCTGTGCATCCATAGTGGAAGAAGAGGCACCAAGTGGAAAAGACAAGATGAGAAGCTTGTCCCTCCATACAGATGTTTCCTGGGCTTGGAAAAGGAGAGGGGAGCGAGCAGGAAAGCCCACATCCCCCATTAACTGCCTGCCTGTCTGCTCTGGCAGGTGCTGGGTACCACCCTGGGCACTGCCAGCCCAGCCAGGCATTAACCTGACCTGGCTGCAGCTCTCCTGAGGCCAGGGAGGGAAGGAGTTTTAATTTCAGTGATGCTGCAACCAGGAGTAAACTCCCACAGCCAGGAAATCCCCTCAGAGGGAATTTAATCTCATTTGTGCTGTGTGGTTTAGGAGTGGGACTGGGAAAGGCTCAGCTTTTGCAGCCTGAGCCTCTGAGCACATGCTGAGCCCCTCATGGGCTCTTCTGGTCCAAGTGAGCTGGACTGAGCAGGAGGACTGGCTGGTGGCCTCAGTGGGGGCCACAACCGGCCTGGCAGGGGCTGCCATTGGGGTGGGATGTCACAATGTCACACACAGCCCCTGGCACACACGAGTGAGGCCCCAGTCCCACCTGCAGGGAAACAGTGAGGAGTGAGCAGGACTCCAGGACACCATCCCTCTGCTCTGGTGACAGGCCAGCCCAGCATGAGGGGGACACGAATACCTAGGAAGCAACTGTAGAAGAGGGCAGACCACAGCCCTCCCACCATGCAGCACCTCCATTCTCTGCCACAGACATCCTATTTTTAGTCTCTGTGACCACTGGTGTTGCACAGGGATGTGGGGATGGGAGCAGCTGGAAGGGGATCAGAAGCAGCCTGCATAGCCAGTGCACAGCTGCCCATCCCAACACCAATGTCCATGCTTTGAAAAAGAAGCCACCAAATGCCACTTGGCTTCTGTGGGGCCATGAAGGACTCGTGGCTTTATGTGGGAGCCAATGCTCTGGAGAACCAGAGCCACCTCAGGTCTGGAGCTGCTGCAGAGGAGACAGCAGAGACTGGAGCTGCTGGTGGGCTCTGCAGGTGCTCTTGCAACAAGTGTCAGGAGAGCAGCAGCTCTCTTCCCCAGCCACCCCACCTGCAGGCATTGGCACTGCCAAAACTGCACCAGATTCTGTCTGTGTGACAAAAGGCCTCGTGCTGCCAGGAGAGAGCTGCTCCCACACTGTGCAGGCAGCAGCTTTGCCTCGATGGTCGGGAGAGCACAGGGTGGGAATGGGCAATGGGAGCTTCACCCGTGGGCATGGTGGGACAGGGCACAGGGCAAGGGGAGCCTGGGGCTGTGCAAACACGGGCTTGGGGCTGACAGGCCCTGGGACTGGGAACCAGCCCCAGGGGGAAGGGCAACACCGCCAGAAGAAACACGACACGGGGGAGAAACAGCATTTCTCTCAACTATGGAGGAGGAAGCAATCAGTTAAAAATAGGCAGAGGATTTTCTCACAGATCAAACGATCACCTGACTTTATTCCAGCTGAGCACCGGAGGGATGAAGCATCCCGAGCTGAGGGATGTCCAAGGAGCACCCCAGGGCGGGGAGATGCTCAAGGAGCATCCCAGGTGGAGAGCCGCTCAAGGAGCATGCAAGAAGGCCATGCACAAGTGGTCCAGGCCGGAAGGCCGAGCAGGCTGTGGGAGAGCACATTCCAGGCTGCCCTGGGAGCTCTGTGCCGAGCCCCGGCATCTCTGGCCGCCTTCCGTCCCTCGGGGTGAAGGCGGGGCCGGGGCGCAGGGACGGCGGGAGCCGGGGAGCGCCGCTGCGGGCGCGGGGCCGAGGGCCGGGGGTGCCGGGGGCCGCGGGCGGGCTCTGCCGCCGCCCCTCACCCGTGTCCTGCTCGCCCAGGAACGCGTCCTCCTCCTTGCGGGCGCGGAGGCCGCTCTCGGCCGCGCCGCTCGGCTCCTCCTCGGGCAGCCGCGGGAAGCTGGTGATGCTCATGTAGTCCACGGGCGAGCCGGCGGCCAGGGCCCGCTGCCGGCCCGGCACCGCCTCGGGCACTGCCATCGCCGGCTCACCCCGAACCGGGTCACGCCGAGCCGGGACACCCGAGCCGAGCCGGGACCCGCAGCCGGGCCGGGCCCACAGCTCCCGGTCCAACGGAGCCGCCCCGCGCCGGCCGGGCGGTGCCACCGGAAGGGGCCGGGCTCAGGGGCGGCTCCTCCCGGCGCTGGGGCCGCTCCGCTCCGGCAGCCGGCACCGACAGGCGGCACGGGCGGGCGGGGAGGGGCCGGGCCCCGCTCCAGCCGGGGCCGCTCCATGGCCCGAGCTGCCCTGACCCACACAGGGGGATCCGTCCCGGCCGCGCCGCACCGGGCGGGTTCCGGGCCAGGCCTCCGGGGAGCTGGATCCGAGATTCCTCCGTCCGCCTCCAGAAGGCTGGAAGCGTTTTGCAGGGGATGTGCATGGACCACATGTCGCTGCCACAGCCAGCCCGGAGCAGGGGGCTCACGTGTCGCCCCTTGTCACGGGGCAAGGGCCACCAGCGCCCAGTGGGACCCTCGGCAGGAGATGCTGTGACATTGCCGCCGAGCGGGCGGGTTTCTGCTCTGCCTTCCATCGCTGCCTGCTCTGTGGCTTGTGGCCCTCTGGGATGAGAGCGGGACACCGCTGCAGCACAGGGGTTTGGGTGCCCTTTGCAGGTGCAGCTGGCCAGGCTCACCTGGCACTGGCGGCTCCTGGCTCCAGCAGCACCAGCACAGGTATCAGGAGGGGCTGAGGCTACTGGGCAGCACGGGGAGCCAGCACAAAGCCAGGGGGAACCCAAATGGGGGCACAGGGCCAGCTATGCCTGGGGCAGGCCTGAGCTGTGCTTACCAACAGCTCTCCCATTTGGCAGAGTTGTGGTGGACTTACATGCCTTGAGGGGCCTGGATTACATGGATGTTTCTGAGATCAAATTGGCTGAAACATTTAAATTTTCCCTTGCGCTTCTTCCAGAGATTGACCTAAAAACCACCAGTAAAATAACTGTAAGATGGAAGATGTTTTTCTCTGTGGTCCAAGTTTGTGTAAATTCCTTATCCCTGCAACAACACTGGCCTCTCTCGACTTGGCACAACAAACTTGTCTCTGGCTGCCAGATCTGAAAAATCCATCTAGTGCCCCAATGTGTCCTGGACATCTGTTGTTTTGGGAGGCAGAGCATGTGAAGTGCTGTTTGGATCTGGGGAGGTCACCTGACAGGTACGTGTCCTACTTTCTCATCCTCCAATGAGCCAGCTAATCCCCTGCATGAGCAGCTCCACTGGCTCGGTGCTTCTCAACGCAGGGATTTGTAAATCTTCCTTTGCTGAGGCACTGGCAAGGTTTTGGTTGTGCCTCCAGCAGCCTGAGGGCATCATGACCATTGCCAGATATAGTAAATAAATTAGTAGGAATAGGGACAGGAGTAGGATAGTTTGGCTTTTGCAAACCAGTCTCAGTCTGCTCCACTTTCAGGCATCTGTCCAGTCTCCCCATCCCCAGCAGCTGGAGGGGTTTCTTCCCCACCACTGCATCTTCAACAAGGCCAGGAGCTATGTCCATACTGCATCCTCTTCCACCCACTGCCTGGCAGAGGATCAACCCACCAGCCCAGCCTCTGCCTCTCTGGTGTTTAAGACAAGCCCAAAGCAATTGGCTGTGGCAGGAGCAGCCACCTCAGCCCCTCTGCCACCCCCTTGTGTCACGGCTGGCTCCAGCCTGACCAGGCCCTGGGGCTGTGGTGGGGCAGAAGGTCAGAGCCCCGGTCAGGGAAGGTTAATGTGGCTCTGTCCTACCACAGGTCAGATCCCACAGGCTCTGGAAGGAGCCACGCTGGGGGACAGTGGAGTTGCTCCTCAGAGCTGTGGGTCAGCAGTTGGGGACTCTCCCTGAGAGCTCCTTGAGGCTGAGAGCCCTCAGCTCATTGCATAGGGATTGTGCATTCCAGGGGACCCTTCTGAAATCTTGAGAATTCCTTCAGTCAGGTGGTTCCAATTCTACTTCACAGCACGAATCTGTATTCATCTGTTGGCTGAGGTTTAATTGGTTTATCTAGTTTAATTGGTTTATAAAAGAAGTTTATTTGAATATAGTCTCAGTGTTACATGCTTTGTGACACCTGTGGGCAGGTGAAAGCCAACAGCTGTGAGCAATCTTTGCAAGCTTGGAAATTGACCTGGGGAGCTGCAGAGATGGTGACACCCCATGGAGAGGACAGAGGCTGCTTGGGGGGTGCTGCCACCCCAACAGGCACTGCTCAGTGCAGGTCTAGCTGGGCTCTGACAGCTGGGATTGGCAGGACTAGGGATGCCTGGGGGCACAGCCACCCTCCAACACCCCTTGGCACCCACCCCGGTTTTCTCCCTTTAACACCCACAGTAACTTGCATTAATTTCAGCACATTATGTGCCTGGAGGCCAAGGACACCAGAAACTCCTTTACCAGTTCCACCACACAGAACACTTGCTGCTCACCTCTCAACAAGGTTAGGCCAGGGGATCTCTCTCTCCTGCCAGGGACTGGTGCTCTTTGCTGGAAGCCAAGGTGATGTTCTGCAGGTCTGCAGCTTGGCAGGGAGCTGCACTGTGGGCAGTGCAGCCTGTGCAGCCTGTGTGTCAGCTCCATGAGGGTACAGCTGCTGCTGGAAGTGTGTCCCAGCAGCTGGGGCTCCCACAGCCCAGCTCCATGAGGGTACAGCTGCTGCTGGAAGTGTGTCCCAGCAGCTGGGGCTCCCACAGCCCAGCTCTGCAGAGCAGGAAGGACATTGTTCTCCCCGAGCTGAGGCTCTGTGATAGCACTGAGCCCCACCAGCCACTGGCTCTTTCCCACCAAGGAGTGCAGAGTAAACTCATTGTGCCAGTGCAGAAATGAGGGCAGGGGTGCTGCCCAGGCCCTGCTCTCCTGCAGCATTCCCTGCTCCTGTCAGCCAAGGCTCTCCTGTCCTCCCAGCACCAAACCGTGCTCTCTGCTACACCATTCCTGTGTCAGCCTCTCAAATCTCTGCAAGTGCTCCCTGTATTTACAGTTCTCATCGTTTGCAAGATGCTCAGCTCCCTTCTGCTGGCTGCCACATTGCCTTGAGCATAAAATGAACTCCCTCCTTCATGAGCAGGCACCAAAGATTTAGTTCTCCTGCTGACCAGCATAGGGGATACCAGCTCCTAGCCCCTGAGGCACCCCTTAAAACAGGAACCTGAAGAGAGAAAAGCCTGCAGCTGGGCAACAGCAATCAGTAAATTCTTTACAAGGAGCCTTAGAGATACCAGAGGCCAATGTCTGTTCATGGTCATGATCCTCCTTGGCTCAGGTTCAGCTTCCAGCCCCAGGAACTGCACTGAGCTGTCCAAGGAGCTGAGCTGGGGGGAGCACAGCAAGCAAGGACTAGAGCAGAGGGTCAGGGAAGCAGCTCTGCACTCTCTCTGCACACTGTGCAGCAGTGCTCCAGGTCCTGCTCCAGAGCACACCTGAGCACTCTGGAGGGAGCACTGGCTCAGTGTCACAGGGCAGGGACAGTCACTAAAAGAACAGCTTGAACAGGCAACATGGCTCAGCCTGCTTAGCTGAAGCATGGATCTAAGCATTAGCTGCCACTGCAAATGCTTCTGGCCTCTTCTCAAAGTGCAGCACAAGAGATCTAAGAATCTCAAAAACTTTACCAAAAAATCAAACTCTGAAAGCAATCCCACACTCCCACCATTTTACAAAACATCAAAGACCAGAGGACACAGAAGCTGCACAGTGGATTATTCAGGCAACATTTATTGGAGCATTTCAAGTATACAATGGTTTTACTGATGGCTGTAAGCAGCTAAGATGCAGACAGATGCCAGCAGGAAAGGGTGACCTAGACTAGCAGGTTATGTAATTCTCATAGAAAGTTAATGATTTCAGCTGATAGGAGAGGAAGAGAAAGTAGCAGACTAAAAGTTTGGGCAAGTCTGGGGATAGGGAGGAGAAAATAAAGAAGTTTTTTTGAGATAATTTACTTAAATTGGCCACTCACAAGTAGCAGAAGCTGTCTGCTATTGCACTCTTCCCTTGGCAT
The DNA here is from genome assembly GCF_035770615.1 of Melospiza melodia melodia. Lineage (NCBI taxonomy): Eukaryota > Metazoa > Chordata > Aves > Passeriformes > Passerellidae > Melospiza > Melospiza melodia. The sequence goes on from NC_086212.1 coordinate 1,048,348, forward strand.
CCCAAGGACCTAAAATAACCAGGGCTGTTTCTTCCCCAGAACAGACAGGTTTTCCCTGGTAAGAACGGAGGCTCGCCCAGGCTCAGCACTTGGAGATTGAGATCCCTGCCTTTGCACTCCCAGTGAGAGCCAGGCTGTGGCACTTCCACCAGAGAGGAGGCAATGCAGGCTTGCAGCAAGAGCACACTAAACTACCAACCCCTCACTATAAGGCAGCGTTAGGTCAGGACTCTTTTTGGGTGCCTGAGCTGTTTAGAGAAGCAAGGACCACATGGCAACAAGACTACAAGGTCCTGTGACAAGAACAAGGACTGTGCGTGTTTCCCAAGAACTATTTCTGAAAGACACATTCTTAAAAAGTACCTTAAAGCAGAGACTCCCCACTGATGCACAAAAAGGGCATGACTAGGGAGGGACTGAGCTGTGAAGTGATCAAGCACCTCCCAAACCACAGGTTGCATACTCTGCCCAGTTTGCAAGTTGGTACTTCTGCATTTAAGATAATAGCTGCCTCGATTGTGTTTTAGTGCCCTGCATTTATGAACAAAGAGCAGTTGAATTCAAGAGCTGAAAACCAAATTGAAACACTAACATTTAACAGGGTATCTCCAGAATGACTCCTTCGAGACTACGAAGCTCTGAGGTATGTGATGGCAACTTGGTAGTCAGGCTGGCAGAGTGCAGTGGAGCTTCTGAGCCTCCTGAATACATCTTGGTTCACCAAAGAACCTAGCAAAATCACTTAAAAATTCATCTTCAGCAAAAAGCATTTAAAAATTCAGATCAACAACCGATTTGCAAGTAAAATAAAACAAAAAAAAAATTAGAAATGGTAACAACACAGTCTGTTTAATCAAGTCAGATCTGGTTACTACAAAAACATGCTAAGGACAGCCACCAGCTCATGTCCTGGGTGCTGCTGTGCCTTCTGCCCATGTACCTACAACTGCTTTTGAAACACTGTTTGTCTAAAGGACAACCATGGAAGACAAGTCAGAGTTTAATGACAGATTTCAAACAGAAGGGCATACATACATTAAATTAACAGATTCAACCTTCGGCACAGGAGTTTGATAAGAGTTACTGGCTAGAGTCACAGAAAGTTCCAAATTTGAACAGTCTTGAACCACTTCCAAAAATTCCAATGGCTTTTTAATAGTTCCAATAATTCACGGGTATATAAAACAGACAAAGGCTTCTCCAGCAGAAGAGTTGGGGCTCCTCCAGGCTACCCAGACCACTGGTACAGAGGAGAGCTGGTTTGACTTCCCCACTTTGCCACCAGTCCACTAAAGACTAGGATTTATTAAAACCTTCTCTTATTTATTGACAACTGATTTACCAGGCAAATGCTGCAGACTGTGTCAATCATAGTGGATGGCAGTATAGAAGATTATCCAGACCACCTGTGGGGAGGAAAGGAAGGGAAAGTTATTTGGATGCCTCTGGAGAGGTGTCAGACACAGCAAACGAGCCTCAGACCCTGCTCTCAACAGGGGACTGAATTCCAGCTTGAGGTGATCTTGGGGAGACCTTAGGATCACCACTTGCCCCAAATGGTGGCATCCAACTTGTCTGCCAGCCTCCCCACATGAAAATCCCACCACAGCCCCTCCAGGGATTTAGAGGCACCAGCTAATCAAGGGCTGTGATCAGATACCTGGGGGAGGGGAGCAAAGGAAAAACAGACACCCAAAGCACCAGTCCAGGTGTAACTAGTTCGAGATGGAATGGAAGGAACTCCACCAGGGAATCTGGGACAGAGGAGGGAGTGGCTGATGCATCCTTTACTACAGAGAAACCCCAGGTGTCAGCACTGTGTTTCACAGGCAGCAATCCCAACCACTGGCACTTGGTGCTAACACATCTGCCTTCTCTCACCACTTCCCCTGCTCTCCTCCCAGCTCTTCAGAAAGTGCACCAACACAATTCACAAATCATCTTAAAGACAGCAAGAGGCATTACCAGAAACAGTGCAAAAGATGTCATGAATCCCTCCTTCGTTAGCTCCCACGTCCCACCATACTCCTCCTCATCTATCTGCTGGAAGCTGCTGAAGTAGAGGTACAGAACACCAGCATTGATCAGGCAGAATCTGCAGAGAGAGGTCAGGAACCATCATTGCAGTGCTACAGGCTGTGGGTATCCCACATGCCATACAGTGAAATACCTTCCATCCACAACAGAGAGGAAGCAAAGAGGAATTCTTTTCCTGCAATGCTTCCCAGGCAGCTCAGACACTGCCTCCAAAGAGCCCCTCCAGGTGAGCTTGCCAGGTTGGGATGAAGTTCACTTGACAAGGCACAACCTACTCCTAGAAGGGCTCAAGAGGCAGAAGTCAAAAGCTGGAAGTATCCTCAGATGTGCAAACCTGCAGGTTCTCCTGTCCTGCAGATTGGCAGCAGCTCTGCCTCCAGAGAGAACCTGAGTGTGCTTCTTGATTCTCAGGCAGCTGAGAGGGAAAACTCTCACCTCCATGATCTCTGTGAGCATGCCAGCACCAAACAGGGAACAAACAAGGGCCACAGAGATTCAGGCTCCAGCACTAGGATTCAGTCTGAGACACCTCAGTGCTCTCCAGTCTGTGCTGAGCAGAGAGAACAAACACAACCTTCTGTTTGCCTGGGGCTGGGACAGGTCCGTGCCCTGCAAGGAAGGCTGTGTGGGAAGGGTGGGATGACCACACACACACACAAAGTGGGTGACCAGCAGCAGGCTGGAGCAGCTGTGTCACTGCACAGCACAGAGAAACCACACACACACTTCCAGAAACTTTTAGTTTTCCACTGTAACCAAATCCTTCCTGATTACATTTAGCACAGGAATGGGCTCAGGTGCCTGAAGGTGCCTTGTCAATTCATGGTGACTAAGTAAGAATAATGAACTGTTCCTGGGGGCACTTCAGATTGAACTGTTTGTTGTAGCTAACCTGGTTCCTGCTGCAGCATCACCCCTCCCCTTTCTTGCCAAAACCAGAACACTTGGGACGAGGGACAAGATGACAACGGAATTTTGCCTAAGAAAAGCTGTGAGGCTGGAGCTTGACCACTGAGGCCTTGGCTAGGCAGAGATATTTGCAAACAGAGGCTCCCCAGAGCAGATCCAGCATCTTCCCAGAGCAGATGTGCAGAGAGCAGGACTGTGTACCCACCTCTGCTGGCCCTTGAACGCTTCCAGGCACGTGTCAGGCCCAAACAGATTTTCTCTTCATAACTCACTGCAGCCTTCAGACACCTCTGGGGAGGTGAGCTGGCTCCCAGGGATTCCATGCACACACACCCCCTTCAGGCACTGCCTTCCCCACCCCATGGCTCAAAGGGCCGTGTCAGGAAGCCAGGAGTGCTGCTGAGCTCTGCTGGTGCCACTGTGCCTGCTTGGGACCTCCAGCCTCTCATGTTGTGAGCAAATCTTTTCATCTTCTCAGAGCAGCTGTCCCTGACTGCTGACAGAACCTCCTGCTGACAGGGCTCAAAGACCAGGACATGCACACCTTCCCCCCTGGATGCTCCTTCCTGGGTGACCACAGCAGGCACCACACTGCCAGCCCCTCCCACACGTGCAGGACACACTCCAAGGCAATTGAAATGCTAGCTCCCTTCTTCTGCCATTGCCCCTTTTAATAGCAAAACAAATAACAGTGTTTAGAAGTATTAATCAGGCTGAGGAGAAAGAGACTGCTGGCCATGTTATGATTTGGGTGAATTTCATGCTAACCACAGCCTGGCTGTGAGACCCAGAGCAGGCAGAGCCTGCCTTTAGCCAGCCCCCTGCTCACAGCACAGCCTCAAATGGGCTCCCAGGCCAGCCCAAACGTGCAAACACACACCAGACAGAAAAGGAAATGAACCTCACACTGCTATTCCCACGAATCCCTTCAGTGGAACCACTCCCCAGATGATTCCCAGAATAACTGCGATGATCTGCCGGAACCAGTAGATCACATCTAAAAACTCGTCCTGAGGAGACAAAGCACAAGAAAAATGTTGGCATTTATTCCATTTCTTTTTTTTAAAGCACCACACAATTAACAGGTGAAAATTCAGCATACAGAACACTTAGTTCTCCACTCAGAGTATAAAATATTGCACTCAGAACAGATAAAGCAGCTTGAGGCATTGTGCACCCTGGACTCCTCTGCTTCCACATTAAACACACAGCTCTGCCCTCCCATGGGCCAACTGCAGAGGCCAACAAGTCTCTAGTCCCCTTATTTACTAAAGGAGCAATAATAATCCCCTGGAATAAAAGTTTAAAGAACTGTTTATGCTTCGAGAGTGCTCTACTCACACTGGCCCAGTCCCTCCTGCACCCAAGAGCTTTTGGGGCTCAGGGCAGCTCCAAAGCACAGCTGTACCTCACCGGTGCCATGAGAGCTCTGTGCTTCCTGAGCAGCAGGGCTCTGCTCATCCCTCTGTCCAAGGGCCACACTCCTGTAGCTACTGTAGCCTAGCAGCACGGCTCACACTTCAATAAGCGTCACTTCAGCTCACATCTCTTTTCCCAGCCTCCCCAGAACTGGGATTGTCCCAGCATCCCCCCAAACACCAAAGCCTCTGTGATCCCCCCAAGCCTGTGGCATGTGCCAGCTGTTCAGCTCCGCATAGAAGACGGGAATCCATGTAAGACACAGACATCTCTTCTGGTCACTGCACTGGACAGGCAGCTCAGCCTTCAGTTCGCCTCCTACTGAATCAAAACATTGGCACAGCCGTCCCTGCTCCCCTGCTGACTCTGAAATTCCAGCTCCATGTGCCAGAGGCGAGGGGGCAGGGACACACGAGCCCCAGGTAAGGAAAAAGCGACTCAGATTGCTGTCTGAGCCCCAGGGAAACAGCGAGCCCCTTCCCCAGGCCGAAAGCAAAGGCAGCAGCGGGGAGCAGAGGCCGAACCCGCGCAGTGTGCCCGGGCACGGGACAGGCACCGCAGGGGCACACGGGCACGGGGAAACCTCGGAAAGCTCCGGCTGCTGCCCTCGAACCACACGAGGGACATTTTTATTGTATCCGAGCAGTGGGTTAAACCACAAGCCGATAGTAACGGAGGTGTCTCAACACCGTGTTTCCCTTGGCTCCACGCCCAAAGAGCAAAGAGCCGTGTGCCGGCACGGGGGATCGGCGAACACGGCTGCGCTCCGCGAGCACTCCCCGCACAGCCGCCCCCGGGCTGCGGGCACGGCCCCAGCCCCGGCACCGCCTCAGCCCGCAGGTCCCCACACGGGCTTCAGCCGTGCTCGGGAACGGCGGCTCCTCCGGCACCCCGCGGGTGCGCCCCCCCCCCTCAGGGCCCCCTCCGGTCCCGCCGCCCCGGTCCCACCTTGTCGTGCCAGGCGGAGTCGCTGCGCAGCGCTTTGCCCCACACGGAGCCGCGCCCGGCCGCGCCGCCGTTGGCCACCGCGTGGTGCTGCGGGTGCGGCGGCTCGTCCCGGCGCCGCCCGCCGCTCATCCCGCTCCGCCGGGATCCGCCGGGATCCTGCGCCGGGATCCGCCCGCCCGGCCCGGAACCGGCCCGGCCCGCGCGCGCCGCCAATCGCCGCGCGGCCCCGCCGCACGTGACACGGGCGGGGCTGCCCCTACGGCGGCCGGGAGGGGAGGGGAGGGAAGGGAAATCCAAGTCAAGTCTTGGCCTGGCTGGGAGGGGCGCAGCCCTTGGCAGCCCTGCAGGGTCACCGAGCCCTCAAACAGGCCGCCATGGGGGTCCCGGTGCTCAGCCAGGCTGAGGGGCTCCACAGGGCTTGGGTGTATCTGTTGGATGCACAGGGTCATGCAGCTCCTTACCTGGTTATTCAGCTGACCTCAGAGCAGCTGAACGTGTGGGGGCTGTGGGGAGAGTCATCACTGGTGCAGCCGTACAGATTTGTCGCTTTTTCGTGTCCTTGCCTTGCAAGAACAGAGGCACTCAGGCCAGTTGCACTCCTGGGGAAGCACACAGGAATTACTCCTGCATGCGGTGGGCAGGGTGTGCTCGGCTCTCTCTCTGTAACCTCCTCAGCATGGATTGTGTGGGTAGAGAGGGGCCTCAGTGACAATATTCCATATTCCAGCTGTCCCTGGCAGCTGAGTGGTGCTGCTGGGGCCATGTGGGCACTGCTGGAAGCCCTGGATCCTGTGGGGATCCTTAGTGAGCCCTGGATCCTGTGGGGATCCTCACTGAACCCTGGATCCTGTGGGGATCCTCACTGAGCCCTGGATCCTGTGGGGATCCTCAGTGAGCCCTGTGTGGAGCCGTTCCTCCCTCCCCTGCTGTGCCCATCCCCCTGGCACAGGCACACCATGAGCCCTGCTGCTCCTTTCTCCCAGTAACAAGCCCCATGCTTGAGGTGCTGCATTTCTTGTTGTCCCACAGCCTGCAAACTCGATGTGCTGAGCATCTCCAGAGCCTGCCTGCAGCTCCAAAGGCTCCAGCAGCAGCTGCTTTGCTGCCAGCAGGGCCTGGAGGCCGTGGGTGCAGGCTGACCCTGTGTGGGGTCCTTGTCCCAGAGCTCTGATCACTTCCAGCTGGGGAGTGCAATTTAAATACAGATTATGCAATATTCTAATGGGCTTGTGGAGAAATATCTTGCCCTGCTCCTGCAAGGCCATCAGGCCCTGATCACCTCCAGCCCCTTGAGCATTTGCCAGAAGCCAGGGGCTGCTCCAAACCAGGGCAGCATGGCCAGGGAGGGGCCAGTGTGGGGTCATGGCTGTGTCTTTGGCAGCTCCTTTGCCTCTGACCCCCACGGCAGGGCCAGGCCAGACGTGTCCTGGCTCCAGCCCTGCTCCCCAGACACTCCTCAGGTGCTTGGGGAGAGTGGAAACAGTGTCCCTGTCCCTATCCCTGTCCCTATCCCTGTCCCTGTCCCCACTTCACAGGGATGGAAATGCCTGCTTGGTGATGATGACACCTGGGTGAGGGAACTGACCTAAAATTCACACTCTTTAAAAAAACGGCTTGTTTTACTCCATTTCCATTGCCTGATGCTGAGAGAGAGAGAAGCAATTTGAATTTGGGCTTGAAAGAGCCAGAGGGAGACAGGAGAGGTGCCAGAGGGCACAGACAGGCCCTGGTAAGGGATGTGTGTGGCAGGTACATGGAAGCAGGGACAAAGGATGACATGGGCAGCCCTGGGCACAGGCAGGGAAGGCAGGAAGGGCTGCAGGGGTTGCAAAGCTGCAGGAGCTGCCGTGTGCCTGCAGCCCCCTCCAGCAGCTCCTGCCCAGGGAATGCAGAGCTCAGTGAGGGATGCAGCCACCCCCTGCTCCTGCGGGGCTCCTGGGAACACCTGGGCCCTGCTGGGGCTGGGAAAACTCTGGGACCAGCCACGGGGTGGCAGCTCAGGCTGCCTGACTCCCGACTGGGGTTTCTGTGGTGTTCTTTTCTTCTTCTTTTTTTTTTTTTTTTTTCTTCCTTTTTTTTTTAAATTTTTATTTTGTGTGTGTGTTTCCCCCCCTCTTTTCTTATATTTTTTATTAAAAAGGCAAACCTTCTGTGGCCTCCCTGTCCAGCTCACGAGCATGGCAAAGGTTCTGTGCTTTCCCTGGCTTGTCTCCACCCTGGCATAGCATCCAGCAGCGTTTCCAACTCTACTCCTGCATTCTGCTGGCTTCTGAGCCCACAGCCTGTCCTTCGGAGGGGCTGCAGACAGCATCCCTGCTTCCAGCCAAGGGTCAGGAAGCTCTGTGGCTCCCCAGGGGAGGCAATGCCCCTGCAGAGTTCATCCAAGCAGCACAGGGACACGGGAGGATGTCCCCAAGTCAGGCAGAGCAGGTCACAGCCTTCCGAGCCAGTGGGAGCCAGCTCCGTGGCTGGGGCAGGGTCTGGCCAGCCTGCCAGAGGGCACAGCCACTGCTTTTATATCAGGGCTGAAACAGGTTTTTTTTGGCTTTTTAGCTGTTGTTTGCAGTGATGCCCTGCAGGAGAATGGCAGCTGAAGATTAATTTGTGCCACTGCTCATTTCTGTTCATCTGTGCTGCTGCAAGTGCAGCCTGTGTGCTCCCTGCTGTCCCCTCTGATCAGGGTCTGGTCCTCAGCCTCAGGTTCCCACATCTCCATGGGCAGTGATGGAATTCCCGGGAATGCTGAAGCTGGGCAGTCCTGCTCCTGCTTCTGTCGCAGACATCTTTTATGAAAAATCCTTTCCTTAGGATTTTTCCTCTTGAGAAGCCGAGAGGCTTCAAGAACAAAATGTAAACAATGGTTATCTGCTGCTGTGGAATGCAACAGGTAGATCTTTGATTAGCTCATGCAGTTGTTTCTAATTAATGGCCAATCACAGCCCAGCTGGCTCAGACAGAGAGTCTGAGACACAAGCTTTTGTTATCATTCTTTTCTTTCTATTCTTAGCTAGCCTTCTGATGAAGTTTTTTCTTCTGTTCTTTTAGTATAGTTTTAATATAATATATATCATAAAATAATGAATCAGCCTTCTGAAACATGGAGTCAGATCCTGTCCCTTCCCTCATCCTCAGACCCCTGTGAACACTGCCACAGCTGCCCACTCAGGGCTGAGTCCCCAGGAGAACAATCCCTCTCAGAAGTACTCCTTGGGTCTCCCTCTTGCACCTTCCTGCTCCTCTGCAGGTTCAATTCTGGCACCCCACAACACAGAGATAAACCTCCTCTGGGATGATGTCTGGAGGGGCCTCCCCCTCTCAAGGGGGATCCCACAGGACCAGGAGCTCCTCTTGGTGGCTGCAGGACTGTGATGAGGCTCAGGGTTGCTGGTGGGAAGGCAGCAGTGAGCAAGAGCTGCTGCCCTGGAGAGGTGTCCCAGGGTCAGCGTGAGTCCCGCCTCGGATAGAGGAGCTCCCCATCCCTGTTTCTGCAGGCTCTGCATCCCTGCTCGGCAATGGGGCACTTCCCAGCTGCTCTCTGCCCCAGGCCACTTGTTAGAGACCTTTGAGGGGCTGCCCGACCCTTCTGGGCACCGTTCCCCGTGTGGCCCCCACGGTGCAGCCTGAGGACGCTCTCTGGCCTTCCCAGACACCCCAGGGCTCCGGTCCTGCAGCAGCCGCACCAGCAGGGACCTGCCCCCCACAGCCGGAGCAGCTCCAGGTGCCCGCGTGCCCCCGGCAGTGCCACCCTCGGGGCGTGTCCCCCGTGTCACCGGGCTCGGCGGTGCCGGTGCCGGTGCTGCGCATCCCCCGCGGCACGGGGCACGCGTGGCCGCCGCTTTCGTCTATATAAGGGCGTCCCGGCCCCGCGCCCCGGCCCCGCCGCATTCTTCTGCCTTGTATGGGCCGGGCCGGGCCGGGCCGGGACCCTGGGCCCGCCCGCCCCGCCGAGCCGCGTCCGCAGAGCCGCAGAGCACAACCCGCACGGCCCCAGCTCCGGCAGCTCCCGGGAGGGACAGGTGAGGGCACGGGAACGGGACCGCCCCGGGACGGGAATGAGCGGCCCCGGGACGGGAACGAGCGGTCCGGGATGGGAACGAGAGGTCCGGGGTGGGAACGGGACCGCCCCGAGATGGGAACGAGCGGCCCGGGACGGGAACGAGCGGTCCGGGATGGGAAAGGGACCGCCCCGGGAGGGAATGAGCGGTCCGGGATGGGAATGAGCGGTCCGGGATGGGAACGAGCGATCCGGGATGGGAACGAGCGATCCGGGATGGGAACGAGCGATCCGGGGTGGGAACGGGACCGCCCCGAGATGGGAACGAGCGGCCCGGGATGGGAACGGAACCGCCCCTGGAGGGAATGAGCGGTCCGGGATGGGAACGGGACCGCCCTGGGATGGGAGCGAGTGGTCCGGGATGGGAACGAGCTGTCCCGGGACGGGAACGAGTGGTCCGGGATGGGAACGAGCGGCCCCGGGACGGGAACGAGCGGCCACGGAAATGGAACGAAGCGGCCCCGGGATAGGGAGCGAGCTGTCCTGGTATGGGAACGAGCGGTCCGGGATGGGAACGAGCGGCCCCGGGATGGGAACGAGCGGCCGCGGCGGAGAGAGAGGGGCGGGATGCAGCGGTAGGGACGGAGCTGGAGGGATGTAGCGGTAGGGACGGAGCTGGGGGAGCAGGGGAACAGCCCCAGCCGTCCCGGGAGAGCAGGGGCAGCTGGCCCCGCTGCCTCGGGGAGCAGAGAGAGGCAGCCCCGCCGTTCCTCCACCTCTGCGGTGCTGGAGCTGGTGCCGAGGTCAGCCCTGGGCACGGCTCGGGCTGCAGGAGGATCCCCGGTGTGCCCTGCCGGGCATCCTGTGCCCGGGCAAACTCTGGCCCGGCAGAACTGTCCCGGCAAGGGCAGCTGGGGATGGGTCCCGAGCCAAGCTGAGGGTGGCTGTCTGCAGTGCCTTGGAGCTTCCCCGGGGCGGCAGAGCTGCAGGAGCAGATCCTGCTGCCCGTGCCTTCACCCACCTCCTGATCTCTGAGACTGTTCCAGTCTGGAACATCTGCTTTTCCTCCGAGTCCTTTTGCTGATGACCAGGGCTAAGATCTGGATGCATGCATGATGCTCCAGATATCTCCCCAGTGGCCTGGGAGCCACTTCAGGCAATAAACTTCTTTAAGGCAGAAAAGCTTTATTTAGCTCATTTCCTTCAGCCTTAAGCGCAGAGGGATGTTGTGTTTTGTTTAGTCTTTCCCATGAAAACTCGAAGCCCTCTTGGCTTCCCTCCCAGCATGCCCTTTTGGTACAAAATGTTTCGACTGTGATAAAAGCCAGGCAAGCTCTAAAACATGGATGTGTAGGAGAAGGGGGCGGCCGGAGCTGAATTCTTTGGAGTGGAACATCCCCAAGTGTTAACAACCGCTGCTGCTGACCAAAGATGGTTGGGTTCCTTCAGTCGCTGGAATTTTTTTCCTCTCTCCCTGGCAGGCTCTGTGCGGTTGTAGGAGGAGTTTGCGGCCACCTCCCCCCTCCGAGGCGCTGCGGCCACATTCCCCCGCCGAGGTGAGCCCCTTAATTCCCCTGGGAAAACAGCAAACTCCGGCCAGGACAGCCCTGCTGGCTGCCCGAGGCCACGGGGACCTTGTGCCTGTGGTGCCTTTCCCGGGCCTGGGAAGGGGCTGGGTGCTCTGCACACCGAGGTGTCCGTGCCAGGGCTTCTCCTGGGGGCTGCAGGACCTGAGCTTTGGGTGTGCGTGTGTGTGTGTGTGTGTGTGTGTGTGTCACACAGTGATGTGTGTGTGTGTCACACAGTGAGCTCCTCGTCTCCTGCCCTTGGTGGGAAGCAACGAGTGCAGAACCATCTGCTGAACTTGCAGCTGAGCCCCACAGCTGTGCGTGGGCCTGGCCGTGTCCCCAGTGTGCGGTGGGAACTGGGGAGGGCTGGGATGAGCTCGGCTCCCCGGGGCTCGCTGCACACTTTGCTCTGGCTGGTGCTGCCCTGGCCCAGCGCCGGTGGCTGGGGCTGGGCTGGAGACACAGCCCAGGGCTCAGGCTCTGCTTTCCTCTCACCTCCAGGCTCCCTTTCCCACATCTCTGATAAGGCCATAAAAGGAGCAGAATGGCAGCTGCCTGCATTCCTGCAGTGGCCAGTGGGCTGAGGAGTCCTCCTGCAGCTCCCGGTGCCTCTGCTGGCAGTGGGGCTCCCCCAGCACCAGAAACCCTTCTTGGTGAAGTTGAGCAACGCCACATCCCACAGGCATCCTGTGCAGGGCTGTGCTGGAGGAAAGGGCTGGTTTAACATCAAAAAAAGCAGGGAAGATGAGCTGCTCCCTGCTCCCTCCCCCGGTGAGCAGCCCCGGGGCTGCGAGAGGTGCCTGCGGCTGGCAAAGCTTTAGGGTGGAAGGATGTTCAGGATGTTCCCACTCCTGTGCCAGGGGCACGCACAGGGCACCAGCTCACCCCGATGTTCCCCCTCCTGTGCCAGGGGCACGCACAGGGCGCCAGCTCACCCTGCCAGCCCTGTGCCACCCCAGGCTGCCGGGGGCTGCCCGTGCTGGGGCCAGCGCTTGCCCACAGTGAACGTGGCTGCTCAAGGCTCGCTGGTACTCACAGCTCTCCTTGGGGAGCAGCCCTGGGCAGAGGTTTGAGCACAGTCCCTGCTGAGGAGCCGATGTTTGCCCTGCAGGAGTGTCCCTCAGGCCTGGGCAGAGGTTGGAGCACAGTCTCCCCTCAGGAGCACAGTCTCCTGCCCTGCAGGAGTGTCCCTAGGGACAGCCCAGGCTGCTGGAATTGCTCTTTGCCTCCCTGACCCAAAGCACCCAGCTTTGGGCACATGGTGCCAGGATCCTGGGGAGGAGCTGCTGGAGCAGATGGCCCTGGAGCAGATGTCCCTGCCGGCTGTGACAGGGACAGCAGGGCAGTCCCACTGCAGCCCCCTCAGCGCATCCAGAGTGGCTCCTGCTGGAGCAGCTTCTGAGCAGCCCCCCTGGGAAACCCTTAGCAGCATATCCTGGGAGATCACAGCTTCAGGATCCATGTGAACACCCCCGGGACTGGGCACAGGCTGCTGCCACCTCTGCCCTGTCCCCTGCCTGCTGCTCCTCCTCTGTGCCCCCCGGGCTGTCACAGCGCCCTCAGCCCAGCGTGAGCTCCGGCCGGGACAGGCAGCACGGCAGGAGCTGCAGGGGAGGCTGGGAGCAGGCAGAGGGAAGGATGGGGCTGGGACAGGTTGCCTGCCCTGGTGGCACTGCCTCTGGTGTCCCCTTGGCTTGTCCCACCCTCCCCAGCACAGCCAGGAAGCAGCACCAGGATGGAGTTGCTTGCTTGGTTTTTACCAAGGAGGAAACACATGGCAGTTTATATTTCTGATAACTGTGGGTCCTTTCCTCTTTCAAACTAAACTATTTACTAATTTATGAGCTCTTTAGGTCAGCCCATGGTCCCTTGGGCCTGGCTCTCATGTGGGGAGACACAAGCCTGGCAGGAGATCATTTTGCCTCCACTGCAGGAGGCTGGGAAATTGTTTTGGCAGGAGCAGTGGCAGAGGGACAAGGGAACAAGGGCAGCTGTGGCAGGGTGAGCTGGGGACCAGATCAGTGTGTGGCTGTCACCCAGCACTGACCACCAGGATCCACAGTTCTGGGCTGGGGCAGTGCTGGGATGGGAGCAGCACCTGTGTCCCTGTATGTCCCTCCTGCTGAGGGGACGCTGGAGCTGTGGGAGCTGCACCATTGGTCTGAGCTGAGGCCAGCCCAGCTTGCAGGGCATCGTGGCCCAGCATTCCCTGCAGTGCTCCTGGAGCTCCTGGGTTTTTGGGAATCCCACAAAGAGTGGCTACCAGGGGAGCGTGGCCATCAAGCCCTTGTGCAGAGCAGGGACTGCTCCAGCTGAATCAGCTCTGGCTGCAGATCCCTGTACAGAATCCATGCACAGGAACCTCTCCCCACACTGACCCAAAAATCTCTTCTCAAGTCCCAGCCAGCTGTCAAACAGCACAGATAGAATGACTGAGCTGAACCTCAGGACTGAGCATCTTTCCAGGCACATTTTGGATCAAACTGCAGATCCACGTGCTGTCAAAGTTGTACTTCATCCTGCTGAAGAGCACTGTCTCTGTGGAGATGGTGCCAAGCTGTGCTGCTGCTAATCACAGTCAGGGCAGGGTAAATATTTGGATTATGTTAATTCATGTGGTGAGAGCAAAACTCCTGCTTATTTCTATAGTCTTCTGCTAATAATTCTGCTAATAATTGGATGTGTTTTGAAAGCTGAGCCCAGTGCCATGGGCCACCAGCAGGGCTTTTATTTCTGGCTCTGACTCTGCCTGGTGGTGTTGTGGTGTTGAGCTGAGCTTCTCATGCTGCTGCCATGGGATGTCACCGGCCCTTTCCACCTGGGGGCGTCCCTGGTGCCACCTGGGGGCGTCCCTGGTGCCACCTGGGGGTGTCCCTGGTGCCACCTGGGGGTGTCCCTGGTGCTTGGTGGTGCCTGGCAGGGCACGCAGAGAGGGGCTGGCCTCCTGCAAAGAGGCTGGAGGAAGCAGCAGGCAGAGATGGACTGGGGGATGAGGTCTCTGCTCGCCCAGGGTGGGCTCCCAGTCCTGCTGCCCCCTTGGCTGGCTGGTGACAAACATCTCTTCCCTGCTGGGCGCTGGGGAAGGAGGGAGGGTTCAGGGATGTGGGGGGGTTTGGTGGCTGCTGTCAGGTGTGTGGTCAGCACAAGGGAGGGGCTGAGGGAGGTGTGGATTCCATCCTGGAATGGGGGGCATAGGGGGGATGAGGGAGGGCTCCTGGGGACATCAGGCATGTTCCCTGCAGATGAAGGGCCCTGCCTGGGTTCTGTGGGTGCACCCACAGTGGGATGGGAGCCTTGTCAGGATGTGGGGAGAGTGCCCAGCCCCCTCTGAGCTTGCTGGTCACCATGGTGTGTTGGGCTGTGATTTGGCGCTGCCTGATGCCCTTGGAACGTCCCTCCAGCACAGCCCAGCTGTGGGAACCTGGAGACCACAGCAGGCTGAGGACCTGGCTGGTGGTCCCCTGCCCCAGGCCTTACCCCTGCTACCCCTTGAGGGAGTGACAGCAGGAGGGGAAGGAGAGACCTGGAGAGTGGGTGTGGTGTGGGGAGGGCAGGGGGAGGCTCTCTGGAGTTGTTTTCTCTGCTCTGGTCCATGCCAGCACCAGGGGATGTTCCCCAGGTCCCCATGGTCCCTCTGTGTCAGCACCAAGGACCCAGCTGGGAAGCAGCTCCCAGAGCAGCTCCCAGAGCAGATCCCAGGGCAGATCCCAGGGCAGCCCTCTCAGGGTGTCCAGCCCAGCAGGGACAGCCCTGCTGCACTCCCTGGGCTGTGTCCCCATGAGAGAGGATGTGGCTCCTGAACTGCTCCATCCCTGGGCACTGATGGGGAGCCCAGGTCCTGCTGCCCACCAGGCATGGGGCACATGGAGCACAGGAGTGATTCTCTGCTCTTGCACCGTGGAACCCCTTCATGATCCATTCATTTGCTATGGCCCCAGCAGCTGCTGCCCAGCCAGACGCTGGCCAGGAGGAGAGGCAGGAATGTGTGTGAGGGAGGAATGGTCTGCAGCACCAACACGAGGGCTCAGAGCACTGTCCCTTCCCTGGGCTGGCCTCGGGCCAGTCTGTCCACAGGACTGTCCCAGTGTCCCACAGGACTGTCCCACAGTGTCCCACAGGACTGTCCCACAGTGTCCCACAGGACCATCCCAGCCTGTCCCACAGTGTCCCACAGGACAGGGAGGGCAGCAGCAAGAGGTGGGATGGATGGATGGATGGATGGATGGATGGATGGATGGATGGATGGATGGATGGATGGATGGATGGATGGATGGATGATGGATGGATGGATGGATGGATGGATGGATGGATGGATGGATGGATGGGGGATGGATGGATGGATGGATGATGGATGGATGGATGGATGGATGGATGGATGGATGGATGGATGGATGATGGATAGATGGATGGATGGATGGATGGATGGATGGATGGATGGATGGATGGATGGATGAGGGATGGATGGATGGATGATGGATGGATGGATGGGGGATGGATGGATGGATGGATGGATGGATGGATGGATGGATGGATGATGGATGGATGGATGGATGGATGATGGATGGATGGATGGATGGATGGATGGATGGATGGATGGATGGATGGGGGATGGATGGATGGATGGATGGATGGATGGATGGATGGATGGATGGATGATGGATGGATGGATGGATGATGGATGGATGATGGATGGATGATGAATGGATGGGGGATGGATGGATAGATGGATGATGGATGGATGAATGGATGGGGGATGGATGGATGGATGGATGGATGGATGGATGATGGATGGATGGATGGATGGGGGATGGATGGATGGATGGATGATGGATGGATGGATGGATGGATGATGGATGGATGGATGGATGGATGGATGGATGGATGGATGGACGGATGGATGGATGGATGGATGGATGGATGGATGAGGGATGGATGGATGGATGATGGATGGATGGATGGGGGATGGATGGATGGATGGATGGATGGATGGATGGATGGATGGATGATGGATGGATGGATGGATGGATGGATGATGGATGGATGGATGGATGGATGGATGGATGGATGGATGGGGGATGGATGGATGGATGGATGGATGGATGGATGGATGGATGGATGATGGATGGATGGATGGATGATGGATGGATGATGGATGGATGATGAATGGATGGGGGATGGATGGATAGATGGATGATGGATGGATGAATGGATGGGGGATGGATGGATGGATGGATGGATGGATGGATGGATGGATGGATGGATGGATGATGGATGGATGATGGATGGATGGATGGATGGGGGATGGATGGATGGATGGATGATGGATGGATGGATGGATGGATGGATGGATGGATGGATGGATGGATGGACGGATGGAGGGAGGGACATGGGAAGCAGCCTGGAGCAGATAATGTGCTGGGCCTGGAGAGGCTGTCAGAGCAGGGGCAGGTGGTGAGGCATGGCCACGGTGACTGAAGTGCTGAAACCTCCATGCCCATGGCCCCAGGACTGGCACCCAGGTGGGTGCTGGGCCAGGTGTTTCTCCTGTGCCCAGATATGGAGAGAGGACAGGCAGTGAGGGGGTTTGGGGGCTCAGCCCTGGAGGATGGTCCTGGGGAACTGCAGTGAGCTCTGCCTGCTCTGTGACTCATCAGAGCTCAAGTCCTGTCCATCCCCACATCTGGCCCTGTGTCTGTCTCATCTCCCTGTGTTGCCCAAGTCTGTGACAGCTGGGGAAACTGAGGCACAGCACTGGAGGTGCCAGGGATGGTGTGTCCCTGCTCTGGCCCCCTGGCTCAGCCTGTCCCCAGCCCTCCTGATGCTCCTGCCCCCAGGTACTCCCCCAGCCACCAAGATGTCCAGCAAACGTGCCAAGGCCAAGACCACCAAGAAGCGCCCCCAGCGCGCCACCTCCAACGTCTTCGCCATGTTTGACCAGTCCCAGATCCAGGAGTTCAAGGAGGCTTTCAACATGATCGACCAGAACAGAGATGGCTTCATTGACAAGGAGGATCTGCACGACATGCTGGCTTCCATGGGTGAGGACAACACTGTGCCCCCCCCGTGCCCCTGCAGGTCCCTCTGCCCCTGGCACCAGCTCGGGAGCAGGGAGAGCTGCAGGGTGACCTCGTGCCCACACCCAGGGTGACCTCGTGCCCACACTGCCTGTGCTGGGATGCCTCAGAGCCCAGGGTGGGATTTCTCTGCCCCACCAGCTGACACAAGGGGTGTTTGTGAGGCGTCTGGGGGCAGCAGCTCTGGGTGCTGCTCACAGGTGCACTCACCAGAAGGGAAGGGACCCTTGGAGCTGGAGAAGCTCTGCCCTGGGAGCAATGACCAGCTGCAGCCATGGAGTGTTTGAGTAGTCTCACCCCAGCATGTCACCGGGGCTGTCCCACGTGGAACAAAGCCCTCCCGTTGCTCTCAGCTGGGTGACAAAGGCAGGTCCCCGTGCTGGTGTGACACCTGGGCTGGTTGAGGCTTGCAGCTCTGTACCCACTCCCTGCCCCGAGCCATTCTCCTTTGCTGCAGACCATGGCTCCCTCCTCCCACCCCCGTGGTACCCCCAGCGCGCTTTGGGAGGTCTGTCAATGATTGACCTGGCAGCCAAACCTGTTCTGGGGGTCCTGCCTGACCACGGGAGGGATCTCCCTCCTCCAGGGAGCTCTGGGAGCAGAGAGGGGCCAGCGCTGGGGGCAGGACCTCAGCAGAGCAGCTGAACCCTCCCCGCTGCACCCATGGCGGGAGCAGTGCTGGGGACGTCAGCAGCACGGGGCTGGTGTGAGGACGCTGCTGCCCCTCTCCTCGGAGCTGCCAGGGGATGGGAATAGCCACGGGTTTCATCCCAGTAACCCCAAATTATTACTGCACTTCCCCCAAGGCACAGCTTGTTCCCAGGTGTAGATGAAAGCACCAGGAGAGGCGCTGAGGGGGCAGCACTGGGCAGAATCTCCCTTCCCCTGTTTGTGGGGTGGGGGAACAGGAACCAGCAGATCAATCTGCAATGGATGAAAGCCATTCCAGCTGTTTGCATGGGAGCTGGGGAGCAGGGCCCTGCATCCAGCCCTGCCTGTGTCCTCAGGGAAGAACCCCACTGACGAGTACCTGGAGGGGATGATGAGCGAGGCGCCGGGGCCCATCAACTTCACCATGTTCCTCACCATGTTCGGCGAGAAGCTGAACGGCACCGACCCCGAGGACGTGATCCGCAACGCCTTCGCCTGCTTCGACGAGGAGGCCTCAGGTAGAGCCCGGCCCCTGTGCCCAGGCAGCACGGGGCTGGGCCACAGAACCACGGGGACAGTCCCCAGGCAGCTGCAGAGCCACAGCACTGCAGGGACAGTCACACAGTCCCCAGGCAGCTCCAGAGCCACAGCACCGCAGGGACAGTCACACTCCAGAGCCACAGCACCGCAGGGACAGTCACACTCCAGAGCCACAGCACCGCAGGGACAGTCACACTCCAGAGCCACAGCACTGCAGGGACAGTCACACTCCAGAGCCACAGCACCGCAGGGACAGTCACACTCCAGAGCCACAGCACTGCAGGGACAGTCACACTCCAGAGCCACAGCACCGCAGGGACAGTCACACTCCAGAGCCACAGCACCGCAGGGACAGTCACACTCCAGAGCCACAGCACTGCAGGGACAGTCCCCAGGCAGCGCCAGAGCCACACACTGCAGGGACAGTCACCCTCCAGAGCCACACACTGCAGGGACAGTCACACTCCAGAGCCACAGCACTGCAGGGACAGTCCCCAGGCAGCGCCAGAGCCACAGCACTGCAGGGACAGTCACCCTCCAGAGCCACACACTGCAGGGACAGTCCCCAGGCAGCTGCAGAGCTGTGCCCAGCCCTCTTGGTGCCCCTGTTAACGCTGCCCCCCGCCCTCCTTGCAGGCTCCATCCACGAGGACCACCTGCGTGAGCTGCTGACCACCATGGGGGACAGGTTCACCGACGAGGAGGTGGATGAGATGTACCGGGAGGCGCCCATCGACAAGCAGGGCAACTTCAACTACGTGGAGTTCACTCGCATCCTGAAGCACGGCGCCAAGGACAAGGACGATTAGAGCCCGCGGCCACTGACCCCTTGTGCCCATGCCCTGCACATCCCCCGCCCCCTGGCCCCCCTGCTGCCCTACCGCAGACTCCACCCACGGAAACACCTCCCAGGACCATCACCCTGCACCAGGACACGCTTGGAGGGGCGCGCTCCCATCACCGTGCTGCCGTGTGCCCATCCGGCCTTCCCCTCCCATCACCTCTGCCACACACCGGGCACCCCAGCCTTGCTGTGACCTCCCCCTCAGAGCCACCGTGCCACTGGTCCCGGGGCTGGGGTGAGCATCCCCTGCTGCCCTGCAGGGATCTGTCTGGGGCCAGCCTGAGCGAGCCCCATTCAGGGCCACAGCACAGAGGAAAAGCCTCTCTCCCTCTCCTTCCACACTTCCCCCTCAGGAAAGAACCCCCACTTTGTCCCTCCTCCCCGGCTGCTTTATGGCTCTAGAGCCTGAGCTCTGGGGGATTCAGGAAGCTGGAGGGTGTATAAAGGCTGATGGGTGTGACAGACGCGTGCTGTGTGTGCTGCCCCGCGCCCCCCGTGCTGTGCCCGGGGCTTTGGGATGGTGGCTTTGGGCACTGCAGCTCCTCAGCCTGCTGCCCTTGTCACCCAGGGCCCCTGGCAATGGGGCAGCCTGGCTTTGAAGCCAAATTGCTCTCAAATGATGCAAAATCAGCTTGAACATCATTTTCTGCCTTAGCTGGTGGGCTGAAGGTCGTTCTGCTCAGCCCCTGTGTCAGGATGGGCAGTGCCAGCCACGCTGCCCACATCAGCTGTCCCAGGGGCTTGGCCCCCTTCTGTGTCACCCTGCATGGGTGGGGGAGCAAGAGACAGAGAGGAAAAGAAATGGGGAGGAGCTTTGTCCCCTTGGTTTGGTTATTTGTCCCCTTGGTTTGGTTATTTGTCACCTCCCTGACAGGGCTGTGGGAGCATGGGGCGCTCCCACCTTGTGAAGCTGTGGTCTTAAAATGCTGCTTGAAGGCTGCCCTGGAGGGAGGCACGAGTTTTCAGCAATTCTTTATTTAAAATTATGGGGGGACAGACCTACAAAACCTGGTGAGGTGCATGGGAGAGACACCACCAGTGCTGGGAAGGTTTGGGTAGGGTCTGTGGGAGCTCCACGGGCATCTGCTGGGCTCAGAGGCACCAGAGACACTCCAGGCCCCTGATACTCTCTCACCTGGGAGATGATCCATGGATGAGAAGCTTCTCCTTGGTCTCAGTGCTCCTATTTTGCAGGCACTACCAACACCAGGAAAAAGGAAGTAAATTGTCAGATGTGAAAGGGTGACCCGTGATCTCCAGGGAGTTCCCCAGGGTCAGGGCTTGTGCTCTGCAGCAGCAGCCCCAAACCAGCACCTCCAGCCTCATGGGTACCAAGCTTGTTCCTTAATTCACTGCTGTGCCAGGGAAAAACTACAGTTCTCCCACAGCCAGAGAGAATTCCCAGGCCTGAGGGCTTCTGGAGGCCTGGATGCTTTATAAAACCTTCACTGTGACCCCCAGCAGAGTGAACATCATCCCTCTGGGGCAGAGGAGCTGGTGCTGGAGCTGGGGGCAGAGGGGCTCCCAGGGCAGCTGCATGCGGCATGGTGAGCCCAGGTCCTGGCAGTGCCACAGAGGGATGGGCTCAGGGACTCACGGCTGCTCCAGCTGGGAGTGCCACAGCTCAGCCCGGGGCTGTCAGAGCTGCTGCCCCAAGCAGCTGCCAAAATTGCTGGGTCTGAGCTGCCTCTCCACTGCTGGGGCTGTGGTGGCACCGTGGGACTTCAACCCTGAGGCAGCAAAGCAGAACAAATTTGTTATTGGACACTGAGGTATTTATGGGAAGAGTAAATAAACTTACTCCACTGGCACAGGTTTCCCAGAGCAGCTGTGGCTGCCCCACCCCTGGAAGTGTCCAAGGCCAGGCTGGGCAGGGCTTGGAGCAGCCTGGGAGAGGGAAGGTGTCCCTGCCCATGGCAGGGGGAGGAATGAAATGGGCTTTAACATCCCCACCACCCCAAACCATTCTGGGATTTGATCAATCTGTGAAACTCCAAAACTGTCTGGGCTCACGTGAACCTCATGGAGCTCAGCCAGGTCAAGGGCAGGGCCTGCCCCTGGGTCAGGCTGGGAATGGCTGTGTGGGGAGCAGCCCTGGGACAAGGACTTGGGGGTGCTGCTGGTGACCAACTGGATGTGACCCGGCCATGGGCACTGGCAGCCCAGGAAGTCCCCTGTCCTTGGGCTGGATCAGAAACAGCAGAAGCAGCAGCAGGACCTGACCTGACTCGTTCCAAAGGTATCAAATAGCAGCAAAATAAAGACATTCATTTCAGAAATGTTCACTTGGGGCAGGGGGACACCAAGTTAGGGGAACCTTTTGGCCAGTCTAGCAGAGCTGCAGAGCTGCTCCCAGTGCAGCAGCGTCTCCTGAGCTCGGAGGGCCCCTCCTGTGGGTCACTCTGTGCCCGAGGCCCCCGGGGCTGTCCCTGGCCCTGTCCCCTCTGCAGCCTCCCCCTGGCTTTTCATGCCCAGGGATGAGATGCCCTGAGCCTGCTCTGCTCCAGGCTGGGCAGTGCCAGCTCTCTCAGCCTCTCCTCATGGCAGAGACGCTGCAGTCCCTCCATCAGCTTCATGGCCCTGTGCTGGACTCTGTCCAGTCTGTCCCTGTGTCCCGTCCTGGGCAGCCCAGCTCTGGGCCCAGCACTCCAGGGCAGCCCAGGACCCCCTGACCCCCGTGTTTGCTTTTCTCGGTGCTCTCAGCAGTGCTGTGAGCTCCTGGTGTCCCCACACTCCTTGTGCCATGTCCAGAGATGTGAATCAGAGGAAGCTCAGAGAGGGAGAGGGTACAGCAGTGCCTGCTGAGAGGGTCTGTCCTGCCCGACGGCCTGCAGGAAGGAACCAGAGCAGAGCTTCCTGTGGGAAGGGGCAGAGGAGATGCAGGGGCTGCAGTGCCCAGGACAGGGGCTCCAGCTGCATCCCAGCTCCCAGGACCAGGGGTTGTTTTTCCTGCTGGGGGATCCCAGCCTGCAGCCGGTCCAGTGGCCCTGAGCAGGGAGCAGGGCCTGCTGCTGGAGCAGTGGCCCCAGGGGCAGGGTGGCAGCAAACAGCCAGCACAGCCAACCACAAATCCAATTTGCCTTGCTAAAAATGCAGATTGAAGATCAGAGAGTGGGCAGAGGATGGAGAGAGTCCGGTCTGGGAAGTGTCCATACCTGTGAGGCTGGCTGGGGATTCCAGCATCCCCCTGGGGTGCCAAACATCCCCCTGGGAATTCCAGCTTCCCCTGGGAGCTCCAGCTTCCCCGGGATTTCCAGCATTACCCTGGGGCTCCCAGAATCCCTCTGGGTTTCCAGCATTCCCCCTCAGGCTCTCGTTGGCCGATTGTTGTTCAAATTGCTGAAGTTTAGCAGTATTATCATGTCAATGGGCCCGGGCAGGCTCAGCACGACAAGCTCTGAGTGGGAAGGGCAGGGAGATGCTCCTCAGCCCCTTCCCTGGCCCCTCATCCCCGAGGCTCCTCAGTCCCCATCAGCCGGGGGCTCTCCGGGATGCCAGGCTGGGCTTGCCCAGGGATTCGGGCTCCTCCCATCAGGCACCCGATGGGATTTTTCCAAAGTTGTTCCACAGGGAGCACAGACAGGTGGAGAGACCCGGGGGTGGCTCACGGCCCAGCCCGGGGCGGGTGCTGAGCTCAGGGACCGGGTCCCGACAGTTCCACTCAGGTCATGGAAGGTTTAGAAGCAGCAAAATAAGTGATTTAAGGAGTTCTCCTTTTTCTTTTGCCATTTTATCCCTTATGCCCGGGGTTGGTGGGGAGAGGTGGGGCAGGACCCGCTGAGGTTTGGGGGCTGTGCCCCAGCAGCACACAGGCCCTGGGGGTGCCCACGCTGTGCCCGAGACAGGGGAGGGACATCCCCAAAGGGACATCCCCAGGAGATGCCCCCCAGGACAGGGGCTCTGGGCTGGCTGCAGGGCAGGGCTCCCATGGTGGCACTTTGCCCGTCACGGGCACTGGGATGTGGCACCACCGCTCAGAGCAGCTCCTCTCTCTTCTTCCCACTGATGAAGGCACTGCTCCAGGGCCCCCTGATGGACCCATCCCCTTGGGCTCCACGGAGCTCCTGGCAGAGGGTGACAATGCTACCCAGCCCCACGGGGCACACAGCCGGGCTGGGGGAATCTCATGCTCCTCACACCCTGGACCAGCAGCACATGAACGGTGCAATTTGGTCTCCAAAACCCCAAAGGTGACCTTGGGCTGTGCTGTGGTCGGGGAGAGGCACAGGGAGAGCAGAAAGGCTTCCAGAGACCCTGGCCAGCCTGATGGCCATGGCCCAGCAAGGGTTCCACCTGGTTCCTTCTCAGTCACCACCTTTGCTTGGAGACACCTTCCTCTGTCTCAGGAGCAGTGATGTGCTGGGCTTCTGATTTCCCATCTGGTAAAGACAAAACGAGGCACTGGTGGAACTTCAAGGTGCTCTGAGGTCCCCAGGGTTGTCACCCACACCTGCCCCTGCAGCTCCTGTCCTTGTCCCTGTCCCCTGCCCACAGACACCGGTAACCCCTGGGGCCCAGCTGCAGCATTCAGCCAGGGGAAGGAACTTGTGCAGCGCCTTGTGGGGCACCCCTGCGTGGGTGTCCCAGGGTGGGGGTTCCAAAGGGGGTGTCCCTGCTGGGTGTCCCCAGGGCTGGCTGTCCCCACGTGGGTGCCGTGCGTGGCTGGGCCCCCGTGCGGGTGCAGCTCCGCGGGGCCGGGCGGCCGCGGGGGCTCCGGGGCTCGCTCTGTCCCTGCCCCCTCCGCCGGGGGCCGTGTCCGGCAGCGGGGCCGAGCCCGGGGCTGCGCCGGCGCCAGGTACGGGCCGGGGCTCGGCGGGGCGGGGGGGCTCGGCGGGGCGGGGGGGCCCCGGTGCCCGGTGACAGCCGGGGGCGGGCGGGCCGGGGCCGGGGCCGGGGGCGGGGGGCCCGGCGAGTTCCTGCCTCCTCGGGAACAAAGGGAACTCTGTCTCGGCATCTGTCACCGCCGCCCACCCAAAACTTTCCGCCGCGCCCGGCTGCCCGCCCGCCGCCGCGGGACGGCCCCGCACCGGCCCCGGCACCGAGACCCCGGCGCGGCCCATGCGAGCGCCCAGGCGGCGGCGGCGGCCCGGGGGTGAGCGCAAAGATGGATCCCGGGGGGCGCGGGGGGAGCCTTTGTGCGGGACGGAGCGGGACGGGCCGCGCCGGCGCTTCCCGAAGTTTGCGGGAGCTGCGGCCGCGGGTCCCGCCCGCCCCGCCGGAGTCACGGCGGAGTTTGCCCGCCCGGGGACGGCTCGGGGCCGGCGGCGGAGCGCGGGGGCCGCTCTCCGGCTCTCCGGCCGCTCTCCGGCCGCTCCGTGCCCCCGCCGCCCGGGGGGTTCGGCCGCCGCTGCCCCGCTTTGTGTGGGCGGCCCCGGCCCCTCGCCGCCTGTTGCGGCCGGAGGGGCGGCGGGGCCCGGCCCCAGAGCCCCGCTCCGCCGAGCCCCGGCCCGTGACAGCCGCCCCCGCCTCCATCCCCGCCGCACAATGACCCCGCGTGGTTCCTCTCCCACTCTCCAGCTCCGGCCTCTTTCTCCTGCTGAGATTGTTTTTGTTTTTAACTTCCCCTCCTCCACCCTACCCCACGCTTGATTCCCCCCCCCCCCCCCCCCCGTTGCGGTGCCCCCCGAAGCCCGAGTGCCCCCGAGCCCCTGCGGGCGCTGCGATCCCCCGCACCCCCGGGGCTCTGCTCGGTGCCCCCGCTGTCCTGCCGGTGCCGGTCGTTTGTGTCCCCCCCCCCCGGGGGTCTCTGCCCTGGGATTCCCCCTCGGGCGGGCGCGGAGGGGGTGAGACCCCCGCTGGAGGCGGGGGGAGGTCGGTGGGAGGCCCCTTCCCCTCCCCCGGCCGGACACCGCCTGGAGCTCCCTCCGGTTCCCTCGCCAGGCTCCAGGCAGGGCGGCCCCGCGGGCAGCTCCACCATGTCGGACAGTGACCCGGGGGACGAGGACGGCGCCACATCCCCTGACCCCTCGCAGTGCAAGAGGAAGAGAAGGGGCAACCTCCCCAAGGAGTCGGTGAAGATCCTGCGGGACTGGCTGTACGAACACCGCTTCAACGCCTACCCCTCGGAGCAGGAGAAGCTCAGCCTCTCGGGGCAGACCAGCCTCTCCGTGCTGCAGGTACGAGCCGGCCCCGCCCGCGGGGACAGAGCTGGGGACACCGCTGGGGACACTGCCATGGGGACACTGCCATGGGGACACCGCTGGGGACACTGCCATGGGGACACTGCCGTGGGGACACTGCCATGCTGGGGACACTGCCATGGAGACACTGCCATGGAGACACTGCCATGGGGACACTGCCGTGGGGACACTGCCGTGGGGACACTGCCATGCTGGGGACACTGCCATGGGGACACTGCCATACTGGGGACACTGCCGTGGGGACACTGCCATGGGGACGCTGCCATGCTGGGGACACTGCCATGGGGACACTGCCATACTGGGGACACTGCCGTGGGGACACTGCCATGCTGGGGTCACTGCCATGGGGACACTGCCGTGGGGACACTGCCATGCTGGGGACACTGCCATGCTGGGGTCACTGCCGTGGGGACACTGCCGTGGGGACACTGCCATGCTGGGGACACTGCCATGCTGGGGACAGTGCCATGGGGACACTGCCGTGGGGCCACTGCCATGCGGTGTGGGACAGCAGAACCCCACCGAGGATCCCAAAGGTCTGGGCAGGCTGGGATCGTTCGCCAGGGAAGGGCAGAAAGGAAGCTGGGGAAGGGATGTTTGGGAAGGAAAGGCACCTGTGTGAAGGGAGGGTGTTTCCCGGGACAGTGAGCCCTGGGAGCAGCTGTGCTGGAGCTGGAAGGTGGCGGGGCTGGGGTGGGGACAGGCTGGATGCTGTCAGTCAGAGCTGCGCAGGTGGGAGGGTTTGGGGGGTGCCTCTTTATCCTGTTCCCCTGGACACCCCCAGCAGGATGAGCACCCCCTGCACACAGAGGGTGCAGAGGACAGCCCTGGGGTGGGCAAGGCCAGGAGTTGGACTTGATGATCTCTGTGGATCCCTTCCAGCTGAGGATATTCTGTGATTTTAGCCAGAAGGGAGAGGCTGGGCTGCACTTGGGGTGCCCTGGCCTGGCAGGCTGGTCCCAGTTATGCCAGCTGCATTAAGGGGAGCCCTGTCCAGGAGTCCCCCTGTCCTGCTCCCAGCTGTGGGCTGGTGTTCTCCATGTGGCAGGAGCCCTGGGCAGCAGTGGGGGTGAGCAGTGCTTGTCCTTCCCACTCTGCTGTAGTCCCTGCTGTGTTTGGGGTGTCTGGGGGGGCCTGCCCAGCTGCTGGCCCTGTGCCCTGGGCCCGTGCCCCTCTCCCAGCCTGACAGGTGTGGGGTGCTCTCTGCTCCCTGGGCTGCAGTGGGTGCAGGCAGCAGGCAGGGCCGGGGGGTTTGCTCCTCTGCTGGAGCTTCCTCTGTACCTCTGGCTCCTCTCCCCGTGGCTCAGCACAGTCCTGGCCAGCTGTCCCAGCCCAGACAGCGAGTGTGGGCAGGGCTGTCTGCCTGCCCTGTCCCTGGGCAGCAGGGCAAGCCTGCCCTTTCCCTTTTGTGCGTTTCTGTGGGTGCTGGCTGTGCCCCAGAGCCGTGTCCAGCAGCTGCTCGGGGTCAGCCTGGAGCCCCTGGCCGGGCTTGGGGCTCAGTCAGGGACAGGCCTGGCCTGTGGCAGCTGGGCTGGTGCTGGCCCGGGTTGGCCTGGCAGTGCCTGGCACACCCCCCCAGGGCTCGGGGGCACTGGCAGGTGCCCGGCTCTCAGTGCCCGGAGCCCCTGGGACCCGGCAGGGGCTGGCACACGGGTGGGCTCTGTTGAGGTGTGGCCCTGCTGGGTGCCAGCTGCTCTTTGCCCCAGGTGACCCCAGAGCCAGCGTGTGCCCCCTGTACCCGCTATGCAGGGGTCCCAGCCCCGTGGCATCCCCAGTGCCAGCCTGAGGGGCTGCAGCAGCAACCCCTGGGGTTCCCTCTGCCTGCTGGGGGGAGGCGTGGGACACCCCATGGTCTGGCTGTGGGGTTCAGTCCGTGATGCTGATCCGGCCCCTCTGGCCCAGGGCTCTGCCACAGCCACTGGCCAACGCCCCCAGTTGTTTCTTTGTGCCCCCCAGGCTGCTCCAGTGGCCTGGGGAGCTGGAGCTGTGCACAGCAGCCAGGGATCAGGGGGAGCAGGAAGCCCTGTGCCTCCCTTGCAGGAATTCCAGCACTAGCAAAGTGGCACCTGCTCCCACTGAGGCTTCCTGGACAGCAGCAGCTTTCCCAGCCTGTGCCCTGCTGTGGCACCAGGGGACTGATAGTGCCCAAAGGGACAGAGCAGGGCGTGCTGGTGGGAGGAAAAGGGAGGGAATGAACCCAATGAGCTGCTTCAGAGCCAGAGCATGTCCCAGCTCTGTGACAGTGCCTGCTGTCACAGTGGCTGCGTGTCCCCATTTCCGTGCCCTGTTCCCCAATGGGAAGTGAATGCTGGAAGCAGCATGGTGGTGGGGACAGGCTGGATTTTGGGGGTTCTCAGCATTGAGGAGTTGGGCTTTTTGTTGGGAGTCCACCTCTCTAGCTGGGGATCACAGTGGTGGATTGGCCAGGATTGTGTCAAAGGGACCCAGCTAAGGCCTGCAAGGGAGGGGGTTTGGAACAGAAGAGGGAGTAAGACTGGTGTGTTTGAGAGTTTTAATGCCAAATATTGTCATAAAGAAAAAAAAAAAAACGACAGCTGAGGTCTTGCTGTGGTTGAAGTTGTGGCAAGTTCTCTCTCCTTGGGGGAAATATTTTCCATAGCTGTTGATTTAGGAAAGATCAGACTTTTTTCCCCCCTTGATTTATTCTAATTGTTTTCTAGGAAGAAGGCAGTTATTTAAATGCAGCATTTTATATAAAGATGCTGAAACAATTCATGGCCAAGGCTCAATAATGGCAAAGGGCTGCCAGACGTGCAGCCTTCATGCTGTGCAGTTTGGGAGAGCCTTTAGCATGAGTTGTGACCCTGCTTGTGGGCAGAGGCACAGGAAGGTGTCTGCTGTCCCTGTCAGGGGCTGAGGGGCTGCAGCTCCATCACCTGATGGCTTCTAGGGTTTTCCATCTGTGCTGCTCTCCTGCCATCCATCTGCTCTGGCAGCCTCAGTGCTCCTGTTCGGGTTGGCAGCAGTGTGGAAACAGGGCTGAGCTCCAGGATGGGGCACCTGGAGAAGGAAAACCTGTCCCCAGGCTGGGGATCTGCAGGGTGGGCTCTGGGCTGGCTCTGTGCAATGCCATGGGCTCTGGCTGGGGCTGTGCTGTACCTGCAGCCGGGGTCTCTGGCACGGCACCGAGCCCCTCCTGCCTTGGGGCGACTCTGCCGAGCGCCCCCAGCCCCGGGGCTCGGGCCCGGCTGCTGTGCCGGGGGCTCGGCCTGGGCCGCGCTGGCTGGGCCCGTTCCCGGCTGCCATGGAGCGGCAGGAGAGCGGGCACGGCCCCGAGCGGGGCTGGCAGGCCCGGGGCAGCCGGGCCAGGGCCGGGGAGGAAGGGGCTGCCCCGGGCGGGCGGTGCCGGGCAGGAAGCAGCCGGTGCTGGGGTTTCCGTGGGTGCCAGCGCCGGCTGTGCCTCTCCGGAGCCGCTCGGGAAGGGGTGCAGGGCTGAGGGGGCCTGGGGGAGTCCGGCTGTGCGGGAGCCGCTGCTGCTGCTCTGGGGGGGCCGCTCGCCTGCTCTGGGGGAGCCGCTCGCCTGCTCTGGGGGGGCCGCTCGCCTGCTCTGGGGGGGCCGCTGCTGCTGCTCTGCAGGCCCGGCTGACCCCGCCGCCCTCTCTCCTCGCAGATCTGTAACTGGTTCATCAACGCGCGGCGGCGCCTGCTCCCCGACATGCTGCGCAAGGACGGCAAGGACCCCAACCAGTTCACCATCTCCCGCCGCGGGGGCAAGGCCGGGGACGCGGCCGTGCCGCGGGGCGCTGCCGCCAGCCCGGGGCTGCTCGTGGTGCCGCCCGCGGGCGCCTCCAAGGTGCTGTCCATGTCGGTGTGCCCGCGGGTGCTGTGCCAGCCGGCGCGGGCGCTGGCCGTGGTGAGCGCCCACAGCCCCGAGTGGGAGAAGCCGCCCGGGCCCGAGGCCAGGGCGGGCCCCGGCAGCAGCAGCACCCTGACCCTGCTGGCGCGGGCCGAGGCGGGCAGCCCCACACCCGGACTCTTCAACACGCCGCCCCCCACGCCCCCCGAGCTCTTCGGGGACGACTTCAGCAGCTTCCAGCTGCTGGTGGAGGTGGCCCTGCAGAAGGCGGCCGAGCTGGAGCGGCAGCGGCAGGGGGGGCAGCTGCCCCTGGCTCCGCACGCCGAGCCCCCCGGAGCCCCCAAATAACCCGGGCCGGGTCCCGCAGGGTGCCCTGTCCGGGGCTCCGACCCTCCGGCCTCTGCCTCGTCCCCACGGCCCGTCCAGGAGCGGCTCCTGCCCCCGGGGGCTCCGGTGACTCTCGGCAGCCGGGGCGGCAGAGGAAGGCCGGTCCCACCCCGCCATCCTCCCCGGAGATGCCCCGGCTGCCGAGCGCGGTGCCCGGTGTGTGCCCGAGCCCGGCGCTGGCCGTGCCCTGTCCCTGCCGGGCACTGAGCTCCCCTGGAAAACCTGCTGACCTCCTCCTCTCCTGCCAACAAGGGTCCAGCCAGCGCCGTTTGTCAGGGAGACAGAGAGAACCTGGGTTTTTAATGCCAGTGTAAGGACTGTGGCTGAAGAGCTTTGTCTCCCAAATCTCTGATCCTTTCTCCCTGACACCCTTCCCCCCCGGACCCCCTTTTGTTTTTGGGGGCTTTTCTGTTTCCTGGTGCTGGCCAGGGGGCCTGCCTCGCCCAGGGAAGGGCAAAGGACAGATGAACTGGAAACATGGAGTCTGTGGCATTTTATAATGGAAAAAATAGGACCCTCCTCTTCCTTTTTAGGTTGTTCTGGATGCTGCCAGTAGAAATCTCTATGGTGCTGTTTAGCAAGTTTTTTGTTGAAACATTTTCCCTTTAATTGTGATTTATTACATGATTATTACTTTTTTTTAAATTTTTTTTTTTTAATCTGTAAGCATTTCCACACCTTCCCCGCGCTCCCCTCGCGTTCATGCCGAATGTGTGCACGCTGTGCCCGGAGCCGTGAGCGCAAGCCCGGGCAGAGCTGAGACTGTGAATTTTGTACCCGATTTCATTTCCTTTTTTATTTTATTTTATTTTATTTTATTCTTTTTTTTCTTCCATAAAACCTTTGGAAAGAGGCGTGGTGCGGGCACGGCCACGTGCGTCCTGCAAGTGCTGCAGGCAGGGGCGGGCGGAGGACGGAGATGTCGCTCCCTGTCCCCTCCCCTCGCAGCGCGGCTGTGCGGTGCTGGGGACCTCTAGTGACAAACTGGGGTCAGCTGGCACGGCCGGGCCTGCGGGGACCGGGGCAGCTCCTGGGCTCCGGGGCAGTTCTTGGGCAGCTCCTGGCCGGGTGTCGCTGCTGTCCCCGGCGCTGTCCCGGGCCCTGGCGGAGCTGGGTTGTTCAGTGACTGTACCCGGCCCGGGCAGCGCTGATCCCCTCGGTAATTCCCGAGCCAGATGAGGTGATGGATCATTGGAGGGGGTAAAGCCGCAGGATTGGGAGCTCTGCAGGGCAGGGGGAGAGCACCGAGAGGGAGGAAGGGGCTGGAAGGGAAAAGCACTGATTTGGGGGACTGGTGTGTTCCCACCCATCATTTCTTCAGAGGAAGGTGCCAGGGAGGGGCTGCTGTGGGAAGGTTTGCCAAAAGTATCACCTGGGCAGGTGCCCTGTGCAGTTGTGGGGGTGCCCATCGTGTGCCTCTCACTCCCACCTCCATTTCTATACCCAGCCTTTGTTTTCCCTTTGTCTCCTTCCCAGGGAAAGTCCTCAGTTTTGGGACTCTCACCTTGTCACCCGCTGCAGCTCTGTCCCTTGCCCTGGGGGAGGGAGAGGCTCTTTGGCCTCCTGCTCTTGCCCCAGTCAAACCCCAGTGGTTTCCTTCCCCCAGCTGTGCCTGTGCCAGGGGCTGGTGCTGCTGCCCTGGGAGGGACCAGAGAGTTGGGAGGGCAGGAGTTATTGGAATTAAATTTATGGAGAAATAACAAACTACTGTAAATATCTTTTTGTTTGTTTTTCTATTGTCAAATAAAAGTTTTTTTAGTTTTGGTTGTTATTTTTAAATATGAGCTGTGTGTCAGAATGAGATGTGTCCTTTGTGGGCGCCTCACTTGGTTCTTCACCCCCGGGAGGAACCCCTGGGCCACCCTGGAAGAGCACCCAGGTGTCCCCCACTGTCCATGGGCTTTGTGCTCGGGGTGAGGGATGTGGGAATGTGGGATGGGGCACATTCCCATGGGGAGTGGGGGGCTGGAGCCAGGGCAGGGCCTGCGTACTTCCCAGGATGGTTTGGGCCGGAAAGACCGTGAAGACCATTTAGGCACAGCCCCCTGCCATGGGCAGGGACGCGTTCCACTACCCAGGCTGCTCCAAGCCCTGTCCAGCCTGGCCTTTGATCCCTCCAGGGATGGGGCAGCCACAGCTTCTCTGGGTAACCTGTGCCAGGGCCTGCCCACCCTCACAGCAAGGAATTTCTTCCCAATATCTTTGATCTCTGATAATGTGAAGCCATTCCCATCCCTTGTCCCAAGTCCCCCTCCAGCTCTCCTGGAGCCCCTTTAGGCCCAGGAAGGGGCTCTGAGCTGTCCCCAGAGTGTTCCCTTCTCCAGGCTGAACACTCCCAGCTCTCCCAGCCTTTCCTACTTCCCAAACTAC
The DNA here is from genome assembly GCF_035770615.1 of Melospiza melodia melodia. Taxonomy (NCBI): domain Eukaryota; kingdom Metazoa; phylum Chordata; class Aves; order Passeriformes; family Passerellidae; genus Melospiza; species Melospiza melodia. The sequence continues at coordinate 1,080,046 of NC_086212.1, forward strand.
TCCGCCACTGCCAACCCCGCCCAAAGCCCCACACGAGTGGGTGAGACCCCGGAACCCTCCCCAGCAGTGCTCTCCATGGCTGGGGTGGGGCTGTGCCCACAACAGCGCCGGCAGCGGGGATCGCTGAGCACCCCCGAGGGTCCCGGGACCCCTGTGCACTCCCGAGGGTCCCTGTGCATCCCCGAGCACCCTCGAGGGTCCCGGGACCCCTGTGCACTCCCGAGGGTCCCTGTGCATCCCCGAGCACCCTCGAGGGTCCCGGGACCCCTGTGCACTCCCGAGGGTCCCTGTGCATCCCCGAGCACCCTCGAGGGTCCCGGGACCCCTGTGCACTCCCGAGGGTCCCTGTGCATCCCCGAGCACCCTCGAGGGTCCCGGGACCCCTGTGCACTCCCGAGGGTCCCTGTGCACCCCCGAGCACCCCCGAGGGTCCCGGGACCCCTGTGCACTCCCGAGGGTCCGGGGGCCCCTGTGCACCCCCGAGCACCCCCGAGGGTCCCGGGACCGCTGTGCCTGCCGAGGGTCCCCAGCCCCGCGGTTGTGCCGGAGGCAGCGCGACCCCCGCGCATGGACGGAGCCGCGAGCCGTCCTGAGGTGGCCCCGGGACGGGCGCGGTCCCGCTCCGGGCGGGGGCCGGGCCGAGCCGGTGCCGCGGGGCATTCCCGGGGGTTCCCGGGGATTGGGCCCCGCGCGGTACGGGCTGGGCCCGGGGAAGACGCGGGAAGAGTCGGGAGCGGCTACAGGCGCCGGAGCGCGGGGCCGAGACGGGACACGGACACGGACACGGACAGGGGACACCGACACGGGACAGGGACCCCGGACAGGGACACGGACACGGACTCAGGCGGGCACGGCGCCCTCCAGCCCCGCCTGCCCGAGCACGGCACAGAACATAATGAGGCCACGCCCACCGCCCCCTCAAGCCCCGCCCTCTCCCAGCAGCCTCACGGCCATTCGCCGCCGCAGCAGGTACTGTGCTGTGATTGGTTGATAAGGCCCGGAAGTACTGTGACACACGGCCTCTCCCCTTGTATCCACTGGGGGCGGCCATTTTGTTTCACCCGCCATCTTATGGCAGGGCGCAGCCATTTTGTTAACGTCACGCCGCGCTGTGATTGGCAGGCAGCCATCTCGTGATACCACCATCCCCACGTGATCTCAGGCAGCCCCGTGATTGGCTGCCCTTGCACTTTGGGCTCGAAACAGGTGGATTGAAGGAGTGGGCATGAAATTATTTACAAAAGGGGTGTTAAATATCTGCAACAAATAATTCCCAGATTTATAAAAGGTGTGTCTAAATACGTATAACACGTTTTTGTACACGTGTTACACATATTTATATATATATGCATGTAACTCTACCTCTGTATTTGTATATGTATTTTAATACATGTAGGGGAATTTAAAATATTGTATTAATTATAAGATACAAAACCATATTAAAATTAATTATTTTTTACATCTTTATAAATTCACTTACATGTTAAAATATATGCACATAAATTGCATATATACAAATGCATGTTATGCATATATACAAATCCATGTTATATAAGAATATAAATATTATGAGCAAGCCCAGCCCAGGGCAGCAAGAAGAGCTTGACCACTCCATGAGCAGCAGCGGGGAAAAGTAAATGATAAAATAAATAAATTAACTCCTACATCTACTTGGTGCTCCCTGTTTCTCTGCCAGGGATTCCTAAAGCTGCATCCTCCCCAAAACCCAACAGTGCAACCCAACAAAGTCTCTGCCCCCACAGAATCTTTAGGTTTGAGAAAGGCCTCCAAGAGGAGTCCCAGCTGCTGCCAAACCCTGCCATGGCCACGCACCACCAGGTGCCACCTGCACAGACCCTTCCAACACCTCCAGGGCTGGGGACTGTCCCCCTGCCCTGGGCAGCCCTGACCACATTTTCCATGAAGGACTTTCCCCCAGTATCCAATGTAACCCCCCCAGAGCAACCTGAGGCTGCTTGCACTTGTCCCCTGAGAGCAGAGCCTGACCCCCACCTCCAGCCCAATCTGAATCCCAGCACAGCCAAGCTTTGGGAATTCTATGGCTGAGGGCAGAGACCTCAGAGCAGTGTTCATGGACAGCCCCAGACAGCACACAACGGGCAGCAGGCATCGTTCAGGATTTCACTTTTATTTATTTTTTGCCTTCTGGATCACCAACACTCTCACTGAAACCACTGGGATTCCACCTCCACCCCCATGACAGTAGCACACAATCTCCCAACTTGTTCAAACGTGTGAAGAGGAAAAAAAAAAAAAATCCCCAGCAAGATCCCTCAGGATGGGACAAAAACCTTCTGTGTGAGAGGGTGGCAAAGAATCAGGGGGTGGCAGCTCTGGCTCCGAGGAGCCAGACCAGAAAGGAGACCTACAAAGGGGAAGAAAAAATGGGCTAAAAAATATTTAGCAATCCTTCCTCTACCCAGAGAGCAGGGAGATAAGGAAAAAATAGTCATCTGCTTACACACAGGGTATATATTTTTACACACACTTGGACACACATCTAGATATAGTACATGTAAAAATATATGCTATACATCTGCCCACCCCCGCGGTGGCGTGGGCAGGATCCGTGTGTAGGAATTACTATACAGGTACTACTAAGTGTATATGTGCATATGTACACCCTCCTGTCTCCTCCTGGACACGCTGACCCCACAGCCCCTGCTGCAGCAGCTCCTCTCTCCACCAGCCAGCCAAGGACAGCGGTGTAGGAAGGGGAAGAGGAGGGAAACCATAGTGCTGTGCTCGTGCTCTCTGCTCCTTCAGTTCCGCTCCGGAGCGGGTTCCGGCTCTCGGGGTCCCCTGCGCCAGGTTTATTGCACATTTTGCTCTGGGCTGCATTTCAACCCCACATTCCACAGCCCCGGCGTCCTCTCCCTCCAACAAGCTGAAGATGGGGCCCCCTGTGCCCGTCCTCCCCCAGCCCAGCACCCCCATCCCAGGAACACAAAGCCCAGCAGGCTGCTGGCTGGAGAGGGCAGCAGGGATGACACACCACAGGTGCCCTCTGCGGGGACAGGGGGGTCCGGACACGGGAACCGAAACCATGCAAAGGGTGGGGAACGGGAGCAGGAGGAGGGAAAAATAAAGGATGAGAAGGGCAGAACAGATCTGAGGAGGAGGAAGAACACAGCATGGCAAGTGCTCGAGGCTTCGTGTTTTCTTGTCCTCTTCTTGTAAACAAGCTAATAATTCTCATGAGATAGAACAAGTAAAAAGACTGAAGTTCCAAGTCGAGGGGCTGGAGTTCCCAGGAGTCTGTCCAGTCTATTCAGCAACACCACAGCTGGGGAGAAAACGAGGGGCATTTTTTCTTTTTTTTTTTAATTTTTTTTTGTTTGTATTTTTTTTTTTTTGTTAAAATCTTCATTACTTAAAGCTGAGAGAGAAAAAAGCCAACTCAGGAGCCCTTTTCAAGGATGGCTCATTGTCTCTAGACTGAATAAATCACACAGGTTTCAAGAGAACCTTTTTTTTCCCATTTAATGACTTATAAAAGCCGCAGGCTGGCCGTGGCTGGGCTCAGAGGCGGGTCTGGGCCTCGGGGACGTAGATCTCGATGCTGTCGGCGCTCTCGGTGGCCGAGTTCTGCCGCACGGAGGCCGCGCGCTTGGCCGCCATCAGCCGCTTCCGCGCCTCCTGCCGCTGCTTGTCCGAGTCGGAGCCTTTGTCCCGGCCCAGCTGCGATTTGGACTTGGCTGGCTTCTTTGGCACTGGAGGCGGTGGCTTCTTCTCTTCCTTTAGGGAGACAGGAAGGAAAAACCCACACCTGATACAAATGTGCGCGGCTGGGCGCCGGCTCAGCGCCGGGGGACGGGGATGGCGCTGGGGAGAGCAGCTCTGCAGCCAGACACCCCTCAGATCAACTGCCCCGTTTCTACAGGGAGCCGTTTTGCATTTCACAGAATCACAGAATGTCCTGCATGGGAAGGCACCCACAACAATCATGGAGTCACAGAATGGTCTGGGTTGGAAGATCACCCAGTGCCACCCCCTGCCATGGCAGGGACACCCTCCTCTAGCCCGTGTCCAACCTGGCCTTGGACATTTCCTGGGATGGAAGTCCACAACCCAGGGGCTGATGATCCAAAACCAGGATCATCAAGTCCAACCCCTGCACGGACACCTGCAGGACACCCTGTGCCTGAGAGCAGTGTCCCAACCCTCCTGGAGCTCTGGCAACCTGGGGCTGTGCCCGTTCCCCAGGGAGCCTGGGCAGTGCCAGCACCCTCTGGGGGAGAATCTTTTCCTGTTATCCAGCCTAACCCTCCTCTCCATGCAGCTTCCATGGTACAGGGTTCCTCTGGAGTGGCCTGGAGTTCAGAGATTGTCTGGTTCAGCTGCAGCTCAGAGCTCAGCACAGGCAGCAAGAAGACATAACTTCATGTGGAACTGCAAAATTTTAATAAGCCACCGTGCCCTGAGTCACAGTCCTCCCTACCCTTACTGGCAGAGCCAGGACCCCACCTCTCCTGCATTTTTCAAAGGTTCAACCTGCTTTTCACATTACTTGGGCACAAAGATAGTTAAATCCATCTACACAGTGCTAGGAATAGTTGAGGCCCCTGCACCACTGTCCACCACTCTGGGCTCTCTCACCACCTTTTCCCCTTGCACAAAACTGTTCCCATTATTACTCAAGAGGAATGAATGGCCTTGGTGCCTTATGAGGCTGTGAGAAGACAAGTGCAGGATGGCAAAAGCCCTTGGGAGCATCTGTTTGCAGACAAAAGCAGACCTCAGGTACCCCAAATGTGTAGAACAAGGCGCTGTGGCCACTCCCCAGTGCCCCTCACTCACCTTTCTCTCCGGTGTCTCTGCCAATTGCCAGCTATTAGCTTTGAGGTGGTACAGCTCGTCAAACTTCATGCTGATGTCTTCAATGGACAGCTGGAGGAGATCCCAAAATCCAGCCAAGTCCTGGGCTGTGGGTCTGGGATTGGCATTAGGGTTCTACAAGGGGAGAAGCATTAAAAACCCCATTTCAGAAAGAACACACCCAGCAGAACAGCATGAATAGCACCTTCACCCCTTTCATGTCTGCCTGCAACCAAACTCAGTGAGGAGCCACAGGAGACACCAGCCCTGACCACGGACACACAAAGCCATCATTTACAGCCCAAATAACTTCTGCCAAGCTCAGGAAGCAAGTCCTGACTCCTTGTAAGCACTCCTCCTTACAGCAGAGTAATCCTGAACCTGACACCCAGTGCTGGCACTAACCCCTCAGCAGGAACCTCCAACAGGAGGTGCCCAGCGTGGCAATCAGAGTGACAACACTGGGTTCTTACACAGAGACCTCATTTCAGGGGGATAAATGATGGAAATGGATACCCAGCTCCGATGCTTGCATGTGCAGCACTCCAAGGAGCCAAACTGAGCTTTCATGAGCAAAATTACTTTGCTACATTTCTGCCCAAAACAACCTGAAAGAATCAGTACTTCTCAGGTTGGGTTGAAAAATTTTAAGGAGCTTAAGTTTCTTCCAAGAATAGGATTTTCCCAGTTCCCAGACAGCTGAACCACCACCACAGACCCTGGAAAGCATGGGATCAGATCCAAGCAACTCATACAAAGCTCTGCTGGTGCTGTTGCTCAGCTGGGATCAGCACTTTACCCCCTCCTGCTCCTCAAGTCTCTCCAAGATTATTTTACATCTAAAGAGGAATTCACCCCTGAGGAAGTTTGCAAAATCCATATTACCATAAAGCTTGAGGGGAAAACTAAACCACAGATTCCATCAATGCCCATTAGCCAGGTCAGCTCTGAACAAGGGCAAAGCCCTGCATTCCCTTTCAGAGATCAATTCCAGTGGCCTGGGGACAGTGGCACCAGCCACACACGCAAAGGGAGCATGTGTGGTCAGGAGCAGACCTTTCAAACAGTCCCCCCTATCCAGCCCAGCCTCAGGGGTTTTCCTCAAAAAGCCCTTCAGAAGCAGGAGGCACCTCTGTGTGACCGTGGTCACAAGGGTTTTCAGGATGAGAGAGAGACAAAAATGTTGATTCCATGATCAGAAGGCTTGATTTGTTATTTTATGATATATATTACATTATGACTATACTAAAAAGAATAGAAAGAAAAAGTTCTCAGAAGGCTAGCTAAGCTAAGAATAAAAAAGAATGAATAACAAAGATCTGTGTCTCAGACAGAGAGCGAGAGCAGCTCTGCTATGAGTGGTCAGTAAATCCAAACATCTACACGAGACCAATCACAGATCCACCTGTTGCATTCCACAGCAACAGATAACCACTGTTTACATTTGGTTGCTGAAACTTCTCACAAGGAAAAATCTTAAGAAAGGATTTTTCACAAAAGATGTCTGCGACACCTCTGTGCTAACCCAGCCTTCCCCAGCTGGCACTGCAGGCTGTGGCTTTGTTTCCACAGGGACTGCAGCTTGTTAACACTGACCAAGTCCTTGTAGTGCTGTTCAGAGAGAGGCATCCTCTCAGAAACCAGGAAAAAGAGATCCAGACTCACCAAGTTTTGCTCACAGAGGCCGTGGAATTGCTGGAACTTCTGTGACATTAGTAACTGTGCACTGCCCACTGCACTCAGGACTTTTCCTAAGACTGGGAAGGACAAAAAAAGAAAAAAAATTAAAGGAAATAAAAAGACCTGAATTGAACAGACTGTTAATTGTAGCAATGAGCTCCAGCATTTCTGGAGCAAACACTGGAGTCATCAGAAAAGGAATTTCAGATATCCTCAAGGCACCAACTGCTCTCACAAGATGTTTTGTGACTACATTTGTCTGCCATTGCTCCTTCTGGCAGGCCAAACACAGACCTGGCTGAGGACATTACAATATCCAAGCTGGCAGGGAGCTCCTCAAACTGCCCTGAGCCCCTCAGAGAGCCACCAGCACCACCTCAGCCAAGTCTGCTGGCACCTGCTTAGAGACCCCATGCTGCTCTCCCAGCCCTGCCCAGAGGAAAGGTGACAAAGGTGACACAGGGACCACTCTCCAGCCTCCCTGTACCAGCAGGGATTAACACACAGGCCAGGGCTTTTAACACCCAGGACTTCATGCTGCTCTTAATGGGTTTTCCAAGCAGCCTCTGGGCATGGACATGTTCCTCTGCTCATTAGAGGAAACACAGTGTGGGCTTTTCCCTCCCAGAGGCAGGTTCAGAGCCCCACGTGCCTGCAAGATGCATCACCAACAGGGACCACTGAGTCCTGCCCTGCTGCTGGCCCTGAGCCTGCCCAGCAGATCCTGGCTGGGTGAGCACACCCTGGGCTCTCCAACCCACCAAGGCTGTGGTGACACAACCAGCAGCCTGCTCCTGGCACACAGAACAGTGCCATGCAGCTGCTCCTGGCACACAGAACAGTGCCATGCAGCCGCCCCTGGCACACAGAACAGTGCCATGCAGCTGCCCCTGGCACACAGAACAGTGCCATGCAGCCGCCCCTGGCACACAGAACAGTGCCATGCAGCTGCCCCTGGCACACAGAACAGTGCCATGCAGGTCTCACTGCCTTTCCTTGCCACAGGTCAAGCCAGACCAGCCCCAAGGCAGGGAGATTCCCTGCCAGGCAGCACCTCAGGGAATCAGATTAGGGATTAGCTCAGCAGTGACAGTGAGCTAAAACTGAGCCTCACCTTTGTTTCACCTTTCTCAGGTTTTAAAAACATCAGAACCAAGCTCCACACAAAGATCCTGCCTTTTGCAGCCTTGACACCCACTCCTGTCACTCTGCATGCACCAGAGGCATGATTCCCACTGCAAAAAGCCCAGGGGTTTTGCCAAGGCGTTTGAAAATAGAGGAACAAGCCTAGCTGGGACTGAACCCCAAAAAATCAACGGGCCTCTTGCTCCCTGTCCCATGCTTTTGGTGTACCCAGCAGAAATTCAGAGGCTTTCCCATGTGAGGAAAGCTGTTCTTTGCTTTAACGACCAGTTCATCAAGTGAACTGAGCAAACAGGCTCCAAAGTTGTGTTCCTCCTGCCCCACTGCCAGCTAAGGTCTCCCCTGCCTGTTTGACAGTAATGGGTGAGGCAGGGAGATATCCCACAGTCTCCTTGAAAGCTTTTCCCATTTGACCTTTTTTAAGATTAAATCCATTTAAGCTTTTAGCAGTTTTGAGTGGTCAGAAGCCACACCATGCCCTGTATATCTTTCATGCTGCATCACAGCATTACGTTGTACTCCATTTGCTACAGGAAGCTACATTACCCTTTCCAAGGAAAAAGCATTCCTCATCTCATCCTCATCTTCATGCTTTGGCTCTGGGGGCTGTCAGCAATTTCAGAATGGTTTGGAAGGGAAGGGACCTTAGAGCTCATCTCATTCCATGGGCAGGGACACCTTTCACTAGACCAGGCTGCTCCAAGCCCTGCCCAACCTGGCCTCGGACACTTCCAGGGATGGGGCAGCCACGATTTAACCGACCCAATACCCAAATCCAGCCCCTCCTTGAGGGAGGAGCTGCCGGGCGGGTGCCCCCACCCACCTTCCTCAGAGAGATTGTTCTCTTTGGTCTCCTGGTCCATCTGGCGGCACCAGCCCTCCAGGCGCTCGGTCTCTGCCTGCAGCAGCTTCAGGAACCAGAAGCCGTCCCGCCGGCAGGGCCCCGCCTGCGCCGGCTCCGACGGCGACGTGGAGGAGCTCTCGAGCCAGGGGTCAGGAGGAGGGAGAGAGGAAGGCTCCAGGGCCGGGTCGTTGTTTTCTCCATAGGAGAGGTTTCTCTTAATCTGTGAGGGCTTGGCTGGTTGCCTGGTGGAGGCATCAACACCAACGGAGTTGTTGTGCTGGGGGCACTCAGCGAGGCTTCTCTCAGATGATTTACAGCTGGAGTTATTGGGCTCCTGCGTGTCAGAGTCTGTGTCCTGTTTGGAGGACATGCTGCGGGAGTGGCTGTTCCTGCAGGGATCAAAAGCCATCGTTCAATAGCAGGGCTCAGCCTGGCTGGCCTTCCACACTGACACCAAAATCCATGGGCACAGCAGAGCCCCCCTGTCTCTCCTCACACAGACACACTCACACACACTCACACACAATTACAAGGTTGCCTGCTTACTGCAGCCGGCCCTTCAGACGAGAGCCTGACGCATGACTATAATTACAGTTTGGAATTTTTTAATTTTCGATTTAATTTCAAGCTCCCATTGATCTGGCTGTTAGAGAACAAATGCTTTTTGCAGCGGGTGTGCACTGTGAAGGAAGAGCTCTCTGTGGGCCCCATTCAACATCACTCACTGGCACAAAGCAGGGCAGAAGGTCTAAGCACAAGTGGGGGAGGCACAATTTTAAAGAAAAGGAAACTGCACAAGTTGTGTCTCACTTACCGCCACTCGTCCTCTACCTGTACCCCGATGGACTGGAATTTGGTGGCTGGTGGAGGAGGCTCCTCTTTTGCCACTGGCTGAAGGCAGTCAACCTTATTGAACAAAAAAATACAGACAAAAACAGACAGAAGAACTTGTGGCTGCAATCCATGTTAGTAGAGCAGGAGTGTGCACACACAGAGCATGCTGACACCACATGGGAGGGCTGGCTAAGGACGGGCATGAGGCTCCTGCCCAGCTCTGCTCCCACCTCAGGAGCAGACACAGGGCTGTATCCTGCCAGGCTGCTGTGCCAGGAGCCCTGGGCTCTGCATGGCTGGGGCAGTGTCCCTGTGCCACTCCACACAGCCAGGGACCATGGCATCCAAGGGAGCGCAGCAAGGTGATTGAGACTGACAGCAAAGCCTCTCTCCCAGGGATTGACACCCTCCATGGCTCTGGATAAGAGGGTTAGAAGGTTTTAGGAAAGAAATCCAGGTGACTTAAGAACCAGCTCAGAAAAGGAAAAGCAATGGAAGGCAGTCAGCCTCTCCAGTGGGTTTCCCTCCCCTCACTGCCCTTCAGGTGCTCTGTCCTATCAGCCTTGCTGAGAGCCCTTCCCTGTCACCTGTACTGAGCTGGCCTTGCTGTAAAGCTGATGGAGAACTTGTTCAGCACACACAGAACAGCTCAAAGCTCAGACCCTGCACCTGGAGCTGCCCAAGTTCCCCTCTGCTGGTAACCAGCACCTGGGAGAGAACCAGAGCTCACACCCACCTGTGACAGAGAAACCTGTCCCAGAGGGGAGCACAGGCCCAGAGGATGCATTCTGCTGACTAAAGCACCAATTTACAATACTCACTGGGCTCTCATTTCACTGCTTTATCCACAGCTCTTTCCCCTCTATTCCCACAGTTAAATGCTTCCAGCAAGGGAAGCATCAACCTGCTGGGAACACGGGGTAGCAAGGAATTGCACCCTCCTGCAGCCCTGGGACCATTTGGCACTGCAGCAGCCCTTCCCACATGGACACCAAGCAGAAGGGCCCACCTCTCAGGGGAGAACTGTCCCTACAACCAGATGGACAAGAAGCAGAATGACTGGAAGCAACACAGAGTACAGGGCACAGGCAGACCAGCAGCAAAAGGCCTCTTCAGAGGGACTCACCCAGTTAACACAGCCCCTCTGCTCTAGAAAACATTTCAAATTTGTGCTAAAAGAGCTTAGTCCTTTCTGGGCTGTTAAGGGAAAGTGCTGCTGTCTCTCACCCTGGGAACACAGGCAAGGCAGGGAGTGTCCCTTGCTATTCTAAGTGAGCTCAGATGCACACCCGGTCACAGCAAAGGCACATGCTAAAGGGACGGGGCAAGGACATTCCCTGGGACAAAGGAGAACAAACTATTCCATACTTGTATTCCTATAGATGATAGCTTTCTTTTGGGGATATTCTCCACTTTAGGCTCTTCGTTAGTCAGAGTCCCTTTGTCACTTTTCAAAGTTGCATTTTTCTGAGGTAACTCTGGAGTGTCTCTGGCTGCAGTCACGACGCTGCCCCTGGTGACGCTGGGTGTCCTGGTGCTGTCCAAGCTGTCTGAGGAATTGCTGAGCCCCGACTGGCTGGTGACCTCACTCTTGTGGTCCTGGCTGTCCAGGTAGGTGTCCTGGGCTGACTCAGTGCTGCTCTGCACAGTGACAGAGATGAAGGGCTTGGACGTGGTCCGAGGTGGGACGGGAGGTGGAGTCTTTTTATATGCCACTAGGCATGATGAACCTGCAGGGACGGAGGGGGACAACGGAGAAGGCAGGAGACAGGTTGGAGGGAAAGAGATACAGTGGAAGAGAGAGAAAAAGCAGGTCAGTCACGACATCCAAGAGGAGCCTCCGAGCAGCAGCTGGAGGCAGAGGTGCAGAACCAGCCCACAGGCAGCAGCTCACGCTGGGGACCCACACCAAAGCATAGGGGAAGCCAAGGCAGAGCCAGAGCTAGCTTGCAAAAGAAGTCAAAAGGAATACCATGATGTGTGGAAATCTGGAAATGGAGAAGAGGGATAGAAAAGCCTCCCAAGAATGCTACAGGGCTTGGCAGGTGTAAGGCTCCACAGTGGGGAAATATTCTTTGGCTAAACCCTATGTTTTAGTGTCCTAGTACAGCCAAGTGTCTCAGCTCTTTGTCCCATCAGTTGACGAGTTTCAATGTCTGGATCAGGGTGATGGTTTTTCCTATAAAAATGGAAAGAATCCATAAAATTTGTTAGATGTTGATGGCAGGAACACACATTTGAAGCCCCTGACAAGCCCAAATGCTCCATGCCAGAAGAAAAGGCATTATCTGGATGCAACAGCCCAAGAGTGGCGAGGCTGCTACTCCATGGCCCCAGCTCCAAGTGGCAGCAAGGCTGGGGACGTGTGCCCAGCAGACACAGAACACACATATCCCACCTGTAGGGATAGATACGTGGCTGGCTGCACAAACCCAGACAGCAGCCACAGCCCCAGCCCGCTCCTGTGTCTGGCTAGCCAGGATGGAAGCCCACCAGTGAAAATACATGTAAAATACAAGTAAAATCCATGTGGATGCTGCAGCAGCCATGTTTAGGTTCTCAGTCTGCCCAGGATATACAGGCCCCAGAGGCCACAGTCCCACTGCAGGTGCTGTGCATGCAGGACAGGCTGCACTGGGCAGGGCAGGGCATGGCCAAACACACACCTGACCCCCTTTCCCCTCCTACCCCTGCACTCAGTCCTCCCCAAGTCACCAGACTCCCTTTCTTATCCTACCTCCACCCTTATCCTACCACTAGACTCTTATCCCTCCTGCCATTAAGTCCTGTGCAATCCCAAACTGCTTTTCCCCTGCACCCCATAACACATCCCAGCCCTTGCCAGCAGCCTCCTTAGTCCCAGAGCTCTGCAGTCACTGCCCACTCCACACCATTGCCAGCAGAGCCAGAGGCAGTTCTGAGCATCCCTGGGAGCCACATTCCCTGTGGGGCAGTCAGAGCTGCCCCAGGAGCCTCACTGACACTCTGTGGACTCACACATCCCACTATTTACCATATTAAGAGCTAAAGCTCCACTTCAAAGGAGGACCTAAAAGGGAGGAATTACAGAGGAGGAGATCTGTGTTTCCAGCAGGGTTTCTGTGCCCAGAGATGCTGAGCAGCACCATAATGGCGCTGCTGGCAGAGGAGAAGTGAGAGGCTTGTGCAGGGCTGCCAACCCAGCTGCCTCCAGCCTGCATCTGCACAGGAGCTCAGAGAGCACCCAATGCACCCCAGTTCCCTCAAGCTACTCCACCAAGTCCAGCACAAAGTGAGCAGTGTCCTGATGGCAGGACACACCACCCTCTGCCTCACACAGTGAGGGGAGAGCACAGTCCCCCTGCCTGACGTGGACAGCAATTCCCTGGCCCAGTCTCAGGGCCTGACTCACAGTGCCCATCTCAATGGAGCAGTGTAGGAGCAGCCTGAGCAGGGCCATGGCAGCTGTGCCTACACCCCAAAACAACTCAAAAGGTTTCTCTGTCACTGCACCAGGGCTCCAGCAGCCACTGCCAGGGCAAGCCAGAGCCACCCCACCTGGCAGAGCTGAAAGCATGTCACTTGTCCCTTCACTTCAATCCCTCCACGTGGCCCCTGTTCTTCTCCAGGGACAGTGCCCAGGGTGCCCTGCTACCCACAGCCCCTGTGCCACCGTCCTGCTTGGCCAGCCCTTGGTGGCTCGGCTGGCACGGCCACCATGAGCCCAGCCCAGCTCCCCAGTGGGCACTGCCAGGGCTGGGGACAGGACACTGGTGGCTGTTTGCCACAGAACAGCCTGGGCAGGCAGAACAAGGGCAGGGCACAGCAGCACAGAGCTTCTGGGGCAGATCAGTGGGGTCCAAGGCCAGGAAGCCAGACCCAAAGTCATTGTCCACCTACCAAGAGACAGCACAGACACTGTTTGTGCTGCTCTGCTAAAGGGGGAAACCACAGGAACCTTGGCATGTTCCTGGGATCCCTTTGTGCCACCTGCCTTGGCTGAAGGCAGCACAGGCTTTGCTGGAAGGGAAAGGCCCAGGAGCAACAAAACACAGCCCTGTTCATGTATCTGTGCTCAAAGGGTTCACTGCCTGAGCTACTAAAGTAAGTCTAAGGCTCTAAGAAATATTGCAAATGACAAACACAAAAGGATCAGGAGCTTTGAACACCTGGGGATGCATTAGTTAGTGCAATTGCAAATTAACCCCACTGAAGCCCTCTGCAAATATAAAACAGGACTTCTGAGTGCCCAGCAATCTCAGAAACCACACCTTAGAATGGACTTCAAAACCCAAAGTCAGAGCAAGCCCCTCCAGAAGAGTCTGCACAACACTGAACCAAGGGTCAGTGCTTCCTGCATCTGTGGGAGAACACAAACCCTGAGGAAGACAAGAACATCCCAGTGCTGCCACAGGAGAAGCAGGCAGCATTCCCTCCTGGCTCTGAGGCCAATCCCACCAGTCAGGAGCATTCCAGTTGCTGACTTGCCCCTCCAAAGGGCTACAGCTCAGCAGCCATGATCTGCTCTGGATTTGCTGAGGTCACAGCTTGTGCTGCAATGTAGAACTACAATTCCTGTGGGCACTGGAGCAGGGCCATCAGCTCAGTTTGCTTGGGAACATCATCCCTGCTCCAAAAAGGTGTGGAACAACAGGAGAACATGGAAGTCATGCTTAAGCTTCCAGATTTGCAGCACTAGGCTCTTCCTGCTCACAGGATCTTCTGAGGCTTATTTCAGCAAGCAGTTGGAATTCACAGCATGCTGTGGATGATTGATTTTGGGGAGGAGGATGTTTGTTTATAATCTTTCCCCTGTAATTATTTTTAGGAAGCAGCATGTTTCCAAATGAGCACCCTGCACCTGCCCTCAGGGGCCTGGGCAATGCCCACAGATGCAGCCCTGGGCAGGGGAGCTGCTGCAGAGCCTCACACTGGAGAGCCCTCTGCACCCTCAAACCCAGCTGGGCACGCTGGGCTCCTCTCCCTCTCCTTCCAGAGCTGTTTGCTTCTTGGAAGACTAAAAGTAGAGTCACAAGAGGATGTGAACTCCAGCCCCAGTTCCCCCACCAGGCTGTACCTGCTCAGTACCTGGCAGCACCACCAGGATCACAGCCAAGGGATTTGGGCTCAGATTTAAGCACCACCATTGCCCTCAAGTGTGTCTGGCCTCAAGTGCCAGTGCTCTGCTGCTATTGCTGATTCAATACAACCTGCTGACATTTCCAATCCTTCCAGGAACTTCAAAGACCTTCTCAAACCATCCTTATTTTTGTTAAATCACCTCAAAGGCCCCAGCCAGAGTCAGCTGAGGAGATGAGCTCCCCTGCCCTCAACCATCAGGGCTGGCTGCTGTCCCTGCCCTGCTCCATGCATCCCCCTTTCCCCTTGGGAAGGGCTGCAGGAACGACCTCATTTCCTCACACAGAAAGCAGAACACTGAAATAATCTCTCCTACAAGGCAAGCTCATTTGCCTTTTAAATAAAACAGCCATAGAATAATCTTGCAGCAAATGGCATCAGTGGCATTATTCCCTTGGAGATCCCAGCTGCAGGGCTTTGGGCTGGCCTTTGCCTCAGGGTGTCCTGGCTGGAAGGAGCTGCTTTGGGAGGCACTTTCCAACAGCAGAGGGAACTGGAACAGCTGCATTCCAAGTGACCTGACCTCTGATTTTCATCAGCTTCAGGAACACTTCAAGGTTGGAGCTGTAATGAACTGTAGGATGTTTTCTTTGTAGAGAGTCCAAGTGAAAATGAGCCCCAGTGACAATTCATACCCAAGACAACATGGACACATTGATTTTATGGGTCACAAGAATCACTTCAGACCTGACTGTTCTTCTGTACACTGAGGGTCAAGATACCTGCACCAGTTAGAGGCACTGCTGAGAATCCTAACCACATTTTGTTAGTCAAGAGGAAAATCATCCAAGTCAGAAATCATAGAGGCCTGGGTTGGAGGGACCTTAAAGCTCATCTTTTTCCTACCCCTGCCACGGCAGAGGACACCTTCCATTGCCCAGGCTGCTCCAAGCCCTGTCCAGCCTGGCCTTGGGCACTGCCAGGGATGGAGCAGCCACAGCTGCTCTGGGCACCCTGTGCCAGGGCCTGCCCACCCTCACAAGGATCATTTCCCCCCTAATATTTAATCTAAATCTCACCTCTTTAAAGCAATTTCTGCTTGTTCTATCACTATCTGCCCATGTGAAAAGTCACATGGCTCCCATGTATTTCCATGGGAAATGCCTGTGAAGTGCCACGTCCTGCTCTGACAGAATGAATGTCTTTAGAGAGCTGGAGGAGATTTAAAAGAAGTTTTATAGTGAACAAAACAACTCCCAGAAAACAAAGTCAAGTGACTGCATTTGTTCAGAGAGGCAGTTTATGGAAAAGCTATAAATACCTCCTACCTCAGTGCTTTCCCTTTGTGAATCTCACCAGCAGTGATCTTTGAAAAGCTACAAATCTCCCCTGGATACTACACTGAGTAAGAGACACACACGAGTGGGCTGTGGCAGCCAGGGAAGGGCTCTGGGCCCTCACTGCCAGCTGCAGGGTGACCCCAGCAGCAGCAGCACCCTGGCACAGCAGCTCCCAGAGCATGTGCCACCACGTGCCACCTCCGTGGTGGTGCCATGGAGCCCTGCAGAGTGCCCAGCCCAGCAGAGCCCTGTAACTCTCAGATGATCCCAAGGAGCACCATGAACACTTCACCAGCTGCTGCTGCTTGTCACAGAGCTCACACACAAGCCAGGCTGTGCTTGTGAGTCAGAGGACAGAAAATGGACAGAGAATTCCCCAGGAGCTCCTCCCAGGCAGCAGCACCAGGGAAGAGCCCTCTCACCTGTTGGGAGAGCCCTGCATAAACCCAGCCCAGACACCTTGAGTACTTCTGAAGGAGGTCAGAGAAGAAACTCAACACTCCCCATCCTCAGGTCCCAGCCCAGCACGGCTGGAATGGCAGCTGGAAAAGGGCACCTCTGCAGGCTGGTCACCTCTCCCACCATGGAATCCTCCTGTTCCCAGGACAGAGCCAGGCCCTGGGCTCTGCCACGGGACACCCTGACCCCACAGGGGCTGCAGAGGGAGGAGAAGCCCAGCAGGGCCAGGGAGCACAGCAGAGGGCAGGAGGATGCAGCAGGCTGGGGTCACAGCCTGCCCTCCAAGGCACGAGTGCCACTCCAACCACTGCAGCTGCTCCCAGCAGCTACAGAAGATGAGCAGCCCTCACTCAGAACAACACCCCTGGCACTTTTCCTGGCCCATGGCAAGTGGCTGTTTCCCCCTGAACAGCATCAATTCACTGGTGGCAAACAAAAGCAAGAGAGGGGAGATGCCATTGCTGAGTACCCCTGCTCCCACAGGGGCTCCTCTGGGAGCAGCCTCCACCCAGCCCCTCGCTGCAGCTGCCTGGCACAGCTGGTACCCTGCACAGCTGGTACCCCTCACTGCAGCTGCCTGGCACAGCTGGCACCCCGCACTGCAGCTGCCCTGGCACAGCTGGTACCCTGCACAGCTGGTACCCACACTGCAGCTGCCTGGCACAGCTGGCACCCCGCACTGCAGCTCCCCTGGCACAGCTGGCACCCCACGCTGCAGCTGCCCTGGCACAGCTGGTATCCACATTGCAGCTCCCTGGCACAGCTGGTACCCTGCACAGCTGGTACCCCACAATGCAGCTGCCCTGGCACAGCTGGTACCCCACACTGCAGCTCCCTGGCAGAGCTGGCACCAGGCTGGCACACTCCCTTTCAGCAATCTGGCATTTTGTCACACAGAGAAATAAGTTCTTAGCTTTGAGCAAAAGGCCTCGTGCAAGCGCCCCCTGAGCAGGCAGAGGCTGTCCCAGCACTGCCACCCCTGTGCCAAGGTCCCTGCTGCCCTGGGTGACCCCCCAGGTGCTGCTGCAGGAGCACACAGCCACGGCTGGGACAGGTTTGTCACCCCCTGCTCCTGCTCAGGTCCCCCTGCACACCCCACAGGCTCTGCTGCAGTATTTTATCATCCACATGTCCTTCTGGTACTTGTGTCAGGAAAAAGGAACTGCCCTGCACTTGACCACTGCAGGTACAGCACGTTCCTGTGCATCACTGCAATGAAAGAGCTGGACACATCTGCACAGAAAGGACTTCAAACTCAAGGGAGCAGCTCTCAAATGCTGCAGTCAGAAGCAAAGTTCTCTCTGAACATCAGCTGTAGACCAACAGTAGAGCTCTCCTGCAGAAATGCACCACAAAATGCTCAGTACAGCCATTGGTGCTCTCTGCTCAGCCGTGCCTGAGATGCCCTCAGTGAGAGCTGCAGCCCTGCTCCCCTCAGAGCCACCCACAGCGTGCCCAGGGTGCTGGGGCAGCCACAGGGGCACTCAGGGCTGCATGAGCCCCAGCAGCCAGCTCCAATCACAGCTCCAACCACAGAGCCATCCCTGTGCTTTGGGACGGAACTTTCACCAGAGAAGGAAAGGCTGAGGGCTGTGAACTCTTCACATGAGGGACTTTGGATTTTTCAATGATTAAGCATCATGGAGATGCTCCAATTTGGAATTCCTGAGCACAGAAATGATAATAAGCACTGATATACTGAGAACTATTACACTGGGAAGGCAAAGCAGGTTGCTTTTTTACAAAAAAAAGCCACTTGTAGAAGGTCACCAATTTAAAAGAAGCATGAAGCAACAGAAGACACACCCCAAGAATGCTGGGGTTCAAAACAGAGTACCTCACAGTGCTGCCTCCTGCAGATCTGGGCAGCAGGGCCTGCTGCAGAGTCAGCAGGGACACAGCAGATGCTGCAGGGACACCAGGCACAGGCACTCCCACAGCCAGCTGCAGCAGCTGACACTGGGGCTGCTGTGTGTGCCACAGCAGACACTGGCATTGCTCCCCACCCTCCCCAGGGCCATGTCAGGGGGTTTGGAGTGAGCTGAAGCCATGGTGAGCAGCTCCACCCTGCTCCAACCACACATCCAGCAAGTGTCCCCTCTGTCCTGAGGGCTCAGACAGGTCTGCAGCCCAGCCAGCCCAGGGCAGCACCCAAAGGAGCATTCCCTGCCTCTCCCTGCCCCGGGGTGAACCCATCAACAACCAGCAAGGCCCAACCATTGCCTCAAGGAGTCACCAGCTGGGAGGAGAAAAGCCATGAGCCAGGAGGAGCAGCCTGCATCTCTGGGTGGGGGTCCCTGATCCCCAGGGATGGGTCCCTGATCCCCAGGGATCCCTAACCCTAATGCCCAGGGGTGGCTGCCTTGCCAGCTCAGTGCCCCTTTAGTGCTGGCACACACTTCTCCCACAGAGGGGCTGGGCTGAAGGGATGCTCCATCATCAGTTCAGCTCCTCTGCTCTGTGCTGGGCCTCAGGATGGGCTGATCCCCTCAAAACCCTCACTAATGAGGGCTGAGGCTTTTCACAATGAAGGGGTGAAGCAGCACAGCCAGTGGGAGCCCTGGCATCTCTGACCAGCACCACACTCCTGCTGTGCACCCAGCCAGGACCCTGCACCGTCCTGCCAGGTGGGCAAATGGAGTCACCAGTGACTCCTCCAGCACAGCCAGGGCTGCCAGAGGAGCTGGGAGCCCACCAGGCAGGCCTGGAGCTCAGTCCTGGTGCCCAGGCACAGCCCTTCCCCTTCCTGCACATGGGCACCCTGCAGCACAGCAGGGTGGGCAGAGGCCCTGGGGCAGGGCCAGGGGAATCCTGATCTCATGGCAGGTTTTGTAGGAGTACAAAGCCCCAGAAACAGGAGCCCAGCTGGGCTTTAAGGCCACACCATTCCTCCCTGCTGGTCTTTGTGCACAGGACGCAGAGATGGGGTCCCACAGTATTAAGGAGCACCAAGTTGTGAGCCCCAGGACTTGCTGCATCACCCACAGCTTGTCTGCTACAGACTCCTCCTCCTCCTGCTCCCTCCCAGCTCCAGGGGCTCTGCCCCTGCCCTGAGCCCTGGCAGCACAGGGGAGGGAGCAGCTCCCTGGCTGCAGCAGTGGGGATGCCAGGATGGAGGGGTTGGAGCCTTTCTGTGCACACAAGTGGAACATGGGGGAACAGAGAGAACTGCTTTTCCTGCCTCTGCAGAGGGCAAGGAAGCCCTGCAGACACCCTGCCTACACACCTGCACAGGCTCAGCTCTGAACCATCCATGCCACAGAGCATTTCCAGAGAGAACAGGCACTTCCATCAGCCCCTGGCACTGAACAGGGCACAGGCACCTTCCTGCAGGTAAGAGAATGCAGGACTGCACAGACTGGGGCACACAGCCCCTCACAGAGCCTGCCCAGCAGCTCAGCACATCCCAGGACCACTTCAGACCTCCATGGAGCACAGCTTACTGACCGTGTGCCACAAGCTCCTCAGCCAGCGAGACAAGCTGTGCTGCAAGGTGCTGCCACAACAAGAGCAATCCTTTCTGCTGCTGCACTGAAGCATCATCCACTTCACCTGCCTGATGCAGGGTCCCGTGCCTGCAGCATCTCATCCAGATGTGGCAAATAAAGCTCAGCAGCAGCACAAGGAGGTGTCCACTGCACTCAAGCACACACACAGGTGGGCAGGGCTGCAGCACAAGCACACAGTGCCCAGGGCAGCTCTAACAGCAGCAGCTCAGAGACAAGAGGGACCTGCCAGCCCAACAGGAGAGGGAAAACACAGCTGGAGATATGTAGAGATTGCATTCCAGAGAGTATTTCCCAGGAGTGGCACTTACTGCAGGCAGGCTCCATCTCTCCTTGCTTTTAAACACTTTTAAACACTTTTAAATTGAGTGGCAGTCCCAAAATGTTGATTCTGTCACTCTGGAGCAGCAGGGTCTGCTCTGCCAGCTGCACTCTGAGCTTTGGGTCTGGGCTGCTTTGGGCTCTGCAGGCTTGAGTGTCTCTAGGACATGCCAGACCATGGAAGCAGGCAGAGAAGGGAACTGGGTGCCACAGGATTCCTGTCCCACAGCAGTGAGCAGCCCCTGTGTCCCTCTGCCTGTTTAATGCTGCCCTTTCTGCAAGGTTTGCCCAGGCTTACCCAGCACAGACATGGAATTAGGGCAGAAATGTGAACCAGACAGGAATTAGCCAGTGCCACCAGGTCACAGGCTGCTCCCCTATCCCTCCTCCACGTGGGATGGTTTCCAGCTGCTCTGCAAAGCAGCAAGCTGCAGGGAGGAGGGGATGTTTTGGGAGGAGACACGTAAGGAATGATGGCAAATCCTCCATGCACCCAGTGCTGCAGCCACTCCTAGTGCACTGAGGGTATCAGCATTAATCATCCATGTTTAGTGCAATTAGGGAGCCCTTGTTAGTTTTTCTCTAAGCTAGCAATTTCTAGAATCTCCTGCAGAAGTAAGTTCCACCAGCTCATGTTGCACTGCATGAAATATTCTCTCCCTTCACCATCTCTTCAAGCACTGCCACATCACTTGGAGGATGGCATATGTGGATGCTTTTAACTCACTTCCCTGCCACTGCAGAAGTCCAGGGAATCTCAACACACCTCCTCAAAGTCACAGCCAGTCAAAATCCATCTGGCCAGAAATGGCTGGAAACCATGGCAAACCCAATCCCTTCTTATCTGTGTCAGAGCTCAGCAGTTGAAACAAGCTATTTTAGGTTATGCTGATCGCTGAAGCCCAAACCCAGTCACTCCCAAGCATCTGCTCACGTGTCCCAGGAGACATCTCAAGCTCTCCATGCACAGGCACAGAGATGCACCTTGAGCACAACAGCAGGTGCAATATCCCAAGGGTTGCCATCTCAGCCCAGCATGGCTGAACAGCACTGAGACTCCCCAGCGCCTCCTCTCAGCCCAGGCACCTCTCCCAGCCCACCAGGAACCAACCCCAGGAGTTTGTGACAGCTCCAGGAGCTGCTCCCCTGCAGCAGAATCACCCCCAAAGCTGTGGGACAACCAAAGCCACAGAGGGGTGCACGGAAGGGTTTGCAAACACTGCCCAGCTGCTGAGGCATTATTGGCACATCCCCACCCATGGGCAGTCCTGGAAGCAGGGTGGAGGGGTCACCATCATCTCAAGTGTGCCACTAAACACTGTTCACAGAAGAGCTGGCCAAGAGGGTGCTGAAAACACTGATGGCAGCCAGCAGCTTGTCAGCACAGAGTGTGATAACAGGAGCAGGCCTGTGCTGATGGCAGCAATCACTGAGCTCCCCAGCACAAATGGGGCTCCCAGGGAATTGCTGCCTCCTCAAGAACACAAACAACCAGCAATCCTGCAGCCCATCTAAAATCCTGAGAAACTGCCCCCATCACTGCCAACAAAACCTCCCTCAAGGTAAGAATTAATTTCTCCATCACTTTGCTCAGCATCAGGATTTTTATCACAGTTTTCAGTTACTGTATCCCAAATTTTACCTGATGCAGGAAATCTGCTGCTCTCCCTTGCTCACGGGAAGATATTCCACTGTTTTAGGCAAGGCCAAGCATTTAGTGATGCCACCAGAGGAGCAGCAGAGGTGGTTTTCCCAGGACATTATAAAAATCCTCCCTCCCCACACCCAGATGACGAGGGATTCTTTGCAAGCTGAAAACAAACCCCACCCTGTAGCCATGGGGCCAGGGAAAGCACACGTGTCAGCAGCTGAGGAGACAGCACTGAGCAAACTCTGCACCTGGGACATGGGAAGGCATCAGGCTGGACTCATCTCACAGTGAAAAATTGCAGCCTTTAGTCAACACTCTTTCCATTTGGACAGTGCCTGTCAGGCAGCCAGCACCCAAGATTTCCATCTTCAAAGCTACAATCTTCAAGAGGCTTTAATAGCCAGATCCAGTTGAAGCTATTTCCTCCCTTAAGTATGTACAAACCAAGATGTGGCAACATTATGCTAATAGTGAAGAATCAAAGTCAAAATTGCTGGGAAACGTCTGTTGGCTGAGGCACAGGACAAGCTTTGCATGTTAGAGAAAGCTACTCCATATTCTATTTCATTGTTTAACATGGCATTATCCATAAGATTAAAAAAAAATCACATGAACAAGCACAGAAAAGACTGTAGCAGGCTGCTCCCTCTTCATTAGCATTAAATTTGACAGTGGTTCAGCTGTTGCAGCACAGTCTGGTCTGATCTGGAGAGGAAGGGAAGTCTTCAGACTCAGAGCAGGCAATTAAGCAAATATTCCAACCTTTTATTCCCTTTGGGTAGGTGCTAGGAAGCTTTGGAAAGCTGTGCTCATTGCCTGGATTGCCCAGGGCTCCCACCTGAACCAACCACGGAGCCTGCAGAGCACAGAGCTGCCCTCCCTGGTGACAGAGGCACACAGAGCAGCAGAGCCAGGTGTCCCCAGTGCCACCGCTCTCCCAGAGGCCAAGAGTGCCCAGCTCTGAGTACCTGAGAATTCCAAGTACCACAGGCAGTCCCTGAACAATGGGTGCCCCAAGGGAGGGGTATCCAGAGCAAAGCCAGCACTTTCTGAACACCTCATTTCAGGCATTGAGCAGGACCGACCAGAGAGCCACTGTGCACCCCCAGCTCTGAAACCAGAGAGCACAGCAGAGCCCAGGCCTGCATGCAGAGCCTTGTCTGGGGCTCCAGTACCTGTGACCTACAGAGCTCCCAGCCACCACCGGGTCCTCATGTTCACAGCTTGCTCTGCTTTCCCTGCAGGCTCCAAAGCACCACACTCCTGGTTCACAGGCCTCAAGAGTCCCCAGAAGCTTTCAAGTTCAGAGCCCAGACCACCACTTAGCCACAAGTATGGGTAGCAGGTGTGGATTCAGGGGTGCAGGACCTGTTTGCCCACAGCCCAGCCCCTCCAGCCTGCAGAACCTGCCATGAAGGAATGCTGAGGATCTGAGACTGTGCAGGAAAGGGACACGAGGGAGAGGCCAGAGCCCAGCTCTGCTCAGCACAGCCAGGGAACAGACTCAGCTCCAGGCCACACAGCTGAAGGCACTGGTTAGTCATGCTGCTCCCATGGCACTGGGACCTACTCCGTCCTGTCCCCTGGCTGGAATTCAGGATGTGACAATGACTCCTTGGCCTTCCAAGGAGGGTTATCAGTAAAGCCCAGCCTCCAGCAACAGCACTAAACATCACCAGAGCACTCCCTGCTGCTTTCAGGAACCTGCTGACTGGGGAACAGACCATTCTCCTGCCTTGGCAGCTTTGTGCCAAAAGCCTTCTTGGCTTCATTTCCCACCTTGCTTATATTTATTCCTGTTTCCAAATGAGTGATCTTCTCTCCCTCCACTCCTTTCAACTTAGCAGTTGTGTAACTCCAACTACAAAATAAAAACCATCCACACCAAATTCAGAAATCTCAGGGTGTTCTGCAGAATATTCCACAAAGCTTCCTCCCAGCAAGCTTTTCTCCTTCCCCCCTACACCCGTAAGCACCAAGTACCAACCAGCAGGTGAAGAGAGGCATTTTGGCTTTTCCTGATCAGTGCTCAGCACTGGATGGTAGAGGGTGAATGGCAGGATAGTAACAAGTGATTTAGAGTGGCTTAAGGAAAGTGATGAGAATGATCCAGACAGATCATGTTTTGAAGGTGCTCCTGAAAGAGACAGCTAACACCAGAGGTGTCTTTGGAAGAAGCCACTCCTTGCTCAAGCACAGCAATGGGACCTTGCCACAAAACTGTGCTCCCTTGGTCTCCCAGAGTCTGCTGGAAAACACACCAGCCCAGCTATTCCACAGTCCAAGGAGCTCTGAACAGACCCAGGGCAGCCTTGAAAGAAGCCTATCCACAATGCTCCCTCCTCCTGCTCACCTTCAGCTCTCCCTCCCAGCACGTTCAGGTGCTCTGAGGCACCTGCACCCACAGCAGGCACCACAAGGAGCACTGGGGTTCTCAGGTGAGCAAAGCCCCTGCTCCAAACAAACCCTCTGTCAGGTCTGAAGTGACCTAACCAGGAAGCACAGCAAAAATGTGGGATCTACTGGACTCAGTTTAACAGAAAACATCAGTAAGGGACATTCCAGATAGGAATTTATGGGGCTCTGGTTCCAGGTCTGCAGAGGTACAACCCTGCCCAAGAGCTGTGTGCCAGCCTTTGAAGGCACTGAGAGGTTCAGCAGGCTGGTGATGTTCTAACCATGTCCATGCCCATCCCTTCCCCTGCTCCCAGCCAGGTCCCAGGCAGCTCCTGCTCCAAAGCACACAGGGCAAGTTCCTCCTGCAAGGGCAGATGGAGCAACAAATCAAACTGCTCCTTGCAGACACCTCCTCACCCAACCAAGGCCAACATGGTTTTGGAAAGAACCAGCTCAAGATTTCTAATACCTGATTACCAAGAGCTGACACACCAAGGAAAAGATGGTGCCATCAGTTCTCCAGGAAAAATCCCATCTCTACACTTCTCTGAAAATCCCAGCCAAACTGCAAAGATTGCCCAAGGCTGCAGTTATTCCTCCACTTGGCCATCTCCCCACACTTGGCCTGGGAACAATTTTAGACTTGGAATGCATTACTGCATTCAAGCAGCCACTCCTTGTCATGCCAGTTGTCCAACCCCCAGACCAGCTGGAGGATGACATTCCTAGGAACAGTGAGATGCCAATCTTGGGATGCAGGGCTTTCCAGGGCAGCCACCAGCCCGGCCTCTGCTGTGCTCAGCTCCAAGGCATTGCTGAGAACAGCTCCTGTGGCCTCCCAGGACAGACTGACTGTGTCAGCTACTTGGGGGCAGTCCAGCAAGTGCTTTCACCTGAAGTGGCCTCGTGAAGCAAGAGTCACCAGCCAAAAATAACCCAAGAGTGAGCACCAGCAGAGCCCCAGAGCAGCTCTGAGCTTGTGGGATACGAGGATGGCACCAAGGAGCAGGTCACAAACTGCCTGCTCAAGGGGTTTGCTTGCCAGGAGGAATCCTCCATCAGACTATGGCAAAATGCTCCAGAACATGGTGCCACTGTGGGGGCACATGGAAGGACAGAAGGACACTGCTCTGTCCTTGTCACTGCAGGGGGGAGCACAGAGCACATCCAGGCAGGACCCTCAGCACACACAGTGGTCCCAGTGTCACCTGTACAGGGACTTGAGGTCACTTCTAATGTCTGGGACACCACATTGGGAAACAAACCCAGTGTATCCCTGCTGCTACATTTTCCTGGAAAGCACTTTCAAGGAAACATCGGGGTTGTTTATGCAGCAGAGGCCCAGGCTCAGAGGAAGAGCTGCCCAGTCAAGTTTCTTGGATCTGGGCCCTGTCAGAAGGCTCGAGACAGACACAGCAGATACTGACTGAAGATGAAGGTCAGTGGAACAGGATGACTCCAGCAGACAATTCCTTTGTAGGGCTCTGGCAGCCAGGCAGCACCAGCACTGTGAACTTGCTGTCAGCAGGAGGCTGATCCAGCAGGGAGAAGTCCAGTGCTGGAAAGAGAGAGGGCTTAAACTCCCACTGCAGCCCAGGTTACTGGAGACCTGGAGCTCATGTGCAGGAATAACTGGCCTCCTCAATACACCTAAACAAGTCTGCTCTCAGCTCTGTCACTATGTGATAGCAAGTGAAAAAAAGTCCTTTATCCAACAGCCTTTCCAAGGCCAAAACCAGCCACAAATGCTTTTGGAGATAAATTAAGGGTAAACTGAAGGAGGCAAAGAAGTGGGACATCAATAAATAAGAGCACTCATTTTCACATCTGACTTCTCTTGTTTCCAATGGCACAGAGCTGGTGAAGAGCTGGCAGATCCTGAACCCCAGTCAGAGGGGGCTGGTGCACCCCAGAAACGTGTGGGGCCCAAAGCAGCCACTGCCCCACAGGGCCCCCTCCCTGCTGCTGGGTGGGGCTCCACCTGCTCCAGGAGCATCCCAAACCCACTGCAGGTGCCAGCTGCTCTGGGATTAGCCTCTTGTGGCCTTTCAGGGAGGCACAGCAGCTCTGCCAGCCCTTCCCACAGTGGCCATTCTCCAGATGCTGTGGCACCATCACCCCAATGAATCCTGTCCTCAGGGGGGTTTCTATTCCTGTCCCAGACATGCAGCAGACACAGGATGCCTGTGAGATGACAGCAGACAGGCTTCATACCTACGAGCCCAAGGCTTGAGACGGGGAAGACAGCTCTGCATTAAAGCAGCCACAGGAAAAAAAAGCTAACAACCCCCTTTTAGCAAGAGATTCAATACTAGTCTTTAGCTGTAACCACGACACAGAGCCCAGCTGAGGAAACAGAACAGCAACACATTATTTTGGATACTGCTTTGTAAACAGATGCGTGGCCAGTTATCTAATTGTGGGAACATGGATGTGAGTAGGCTTGGAGGGAGCAGCAGAGCACTTGCAGGGTTATTTCACTGCAAGCTCACAGCAGTTTGCATCATCTCCACCAGGAAATTTCCATGGACTGCAATGTCAGCAGCTTTGCAGCAACATGCCTGGGAGAATCTGTGGGGTGCCACCTCCCTTGGGTACCACAGGACCGTCCCCTCCTACTCTGGCCACTTACAGACACAACTGAGGAGACAGTTACAGGAGGTATTTCCTCAGCTAATTGCTAATTACATTAATTGGCAAGACATCTGACTCAGCTTCTCTAGAGCCTGGTGGAAGCTGGGCCTCCTTCTCCCTGTAGCAGGAATGCCTTATCCGTGGGGACAGGGTGTGACAGCAGTGAGTCACCTCAGCCACAGCAGGCCAGCGCAGCTGGTGCCAGCACGGCGTCCTGGCTGCAGGAGGACGGCTCTGCCCTGGCTGTAGGAGGATGGGTCTCTGCCCTTGCTGCAGCAGGATGGCTCTGCCCTGGCTGCAGCAGGATGGCTCTGCCCTGGCTGCAGCAGGATGGCTCTGCCCTGGCTGCAGCAGGATGGGGCTCTGCCCTGGCTGCAGCAGGATGGCTCTGCCCTGGCTGCAGCAGGATGGGGCTCTGCCCTGGCTGCAGCAGGATGGGGCTCTGCCCTGGCTGCAGCAGGATGGGGCTCTGCCCTGGCAGCTCCCAGCAGGCAGGCAGGCAGTGCTGGCAGAGCTCCAGCACCAACACAGGTGTTCTGCACAAGGTAACACAGCCAGCATTCCTGTGATGGTATCCATGGACAGAGGGCAGCAGCCAGAACTGCTGAGCTCAAAGGAAAAATGGAAAAAATAGCCCAGGATTAGGGTGGCACAATACAGAACGTAAAACTGTGCTTGCACTCTGCACTGGCACAGTGTCACAGCCACAGGGACAGCAGCAGAGCTGGCACAGCAGAGCCAGGGCCCTTCTGCTCCCACCTGCACCTGACTCCCTCAGAGCTGAGCAGCCCCTGCCAACACCCAGGGGCCACAGGGACACAGAGCCCCACCCCACTGTGGGGCCATGGGGGCTCAGGTCTGAGCTCTGTTAGCATCCCACTATGAGGGACAGAGCATCCAGGGAACTTCTGGTTTCTCTAGGTCTGGAACCCAACCAAGCACGCCCCAATTTACAATACAAATATCAGTACTAGGTTAAGCAGCAGCTGCCCTGGAAGCCAGGATGACATCCCAAAACCAGCACAGCCTCTCAGGCTGCTGTCTGGCAGCACATGTGCCTGGCAGAACAGAGTCTCCCCCAGGACTGTTCAGCTGGAGTGTCTCAGAAGAGCTCCCTGTTCAGAACTCAGGGACACAGTTCAGTGCTATGGCAGGGCTGAAGGAAACATCTCAATACAACTCTGCTGGGAGTTTTGGCCAAGCTGGTCAATCCCCCACAGGGGCACCAGTGCACACCAGTTCTGCAGGCACAGATATTCACACAGCATTTCAGGGAGTGGCCAAGAATGGACTGGGACACTGAGTATCCCCTTCTAAACTAACAGCACTCTGGAATTGTCTTACAGACTTCAGTCTGAGCTTTCTCTTTGCTCACTTCTGCTATGATTTTGTAGCACAAACATGATTTAGGGGAAATTTTAACAGGGTATAAATTCACATGATGGCTGGAAGCCTTGCCTTAGCAGGCTGCCTTTTCTTCCTTCAGCTGCATCCCAGGACACCTGTGCCCCGTCTCCTCAATACAAGGAGCACTCTGAACACAGAGGCAGGCACAACAGCACTTCCTAAAGCTAGAGAGGGGCTCTTGTGAGCAAATGATCCTGCACTTCCTCATCCAGGCTGTTATCAGAGGAATAATGCTCTCAGGAATCTAAGCAGGGAACAGCTTTATGGTTTGATTCAGCAGCCCCTGCCAGAATGAAGCACTGTGCTTCAGGCTTTGGTTCTTGCACACCAGATGCCAGGAGTTTCAAAAGCCTCCAGTTATTTAGATTTCCCCATACACCGTATGTTCTCTGCAAGGGTCAGACAATCCTCAGTTACTGTTAGGTGCAAGAGCCATAAAGTGCAAAGAGCAATGCCAAGGAACAATAATTGCTCCTGCAGTGTGGAAGCTC
This sequence comes from Melospiza melodia melodia, assembly GCF_035770615.1. Taxonomy (NCBI): domain Eukaryota; kingdom Metazoa; phylum Chordata; class Aves; order Passeriformes; family Passerellidae; genus Melospiza; species Melospiza melodia. The sequence continues at coordinate 1,108,650 of NC_086212.1, forward strand.
TCAGTCTGGCTGTGGCAGGCTTCAGCCAGACTTTGTCCTGCCATGTCCCACTGGCATCCCCTTGCATGAGGGACGTTGACCTGCTGGCTCCCTGAGGGTACCAGGGAACAAGAAGACAAACTGAGCAAACAAGAAGGCTCAACCTGAAACTCTGGAGAGAGAGCACACCACAAAAATTCCCAAACCACTACTAAGTGTAGGTTTTCCTCCATTAAGATGCCCCATCCCTGTTCCCCTTCCAGCCAGTAAGTACTGTGGGGATCTCTGTGCAGCCCACCAAGGGGAGCAACAAGCACCTGCTGCCCCTCAAGACCAGAAACAACCACAGCACCAGCACACCCTGTAAAGCAGCTGCAGAGCTGGAACCACAGCACTTGAAGAGTCATTTCCCATATGAGAACATGGGCCCAGATTTTCATGCCTTGGTGCCTAACAGGATATCAGGCAGCAGTTCAGAGGTGTTAAGCACTGTGCTTTATCAATACTAGACAAATCAGACCTCCCAATCAGAAACTCCTAACTAAGGAAATTCAGCTGCTTGTCCTATCAGTGAGAGTTCATCATAAAGCCAGCTAAGTTTTATTAATAAATCTCACCTGAAGAGGAAAAAGGAGTTCTGCCTTCAGTTTTTAGTTACTGGAACATGCAGAAACTGTGTGCAGAGACCAGAGTCCCCATATGCACAAGCTCCACTGCAGAACATGCAGAGTTCCCCCTTCAGCAGCTCTCTGCTGGACTATTTCCTTCCCACAATTCTGACTGTAACTACTTGAAAACCCCAACTCTGACCTTCCCCACTTAGAGATGGAGGAAAACAGCAATCAAGAGTTCAGAACTGCAGTCAGTGCTTCCCAGCAAGAGAACTCCAGTGGCAGCCTTCCAAGCCTGTGCACTGGACCTCAATGTGTTACACAAGGCCAGCTCCAAATCCAGGCAGCCAAAAGTACCATGGTCCAAGAGCAGGGCCAGCTCTGGCAGGAATCAGCTGTGGTACAGATGGATGGCTCAGAGAACCTCAGCACAGGAGGCCAATTGAACAGCAGCCACCTCCCCTTCAAATAAAGAAATCTGCTGGAAACCTGGAGCCCAGTGCACAGAGAGAACGTGCAGAACAGCTGAGCTCAGGTGTGCACACACAGGTATCCCAAACCAGCACAGACCAGCCTCCCCCTGAATACATCCCCTCTCCAGAAAAACCTCAAAGGACTTGGAAAACCTGGGCATGGGGTTATGGCTTCTGGAGTTTACTCAGAATCCCAGAAGATCTGGCTGGAAGGAACCTTGCAGGTCATCCATCCCACACACCTTCCACTAGCCAAGCTGCCCTGTCCCTGTGGCCAGGTGTGCAGGCCTCCCAGCTTCCCAGCCATTCCCAAGTTCCTGGCAATCCTGCCAAGAGGATTAAGCACCAGTCAGCCCAAAGAGAGTTAAACTGTCAGCTCAGCTTTCAGCACCAGGAGCACAGAGGTGTCTGACAGCACTGCCAGCTGTGCTTCCCTCCGAGCTCCAAAGTTTCTCACAGTGTTGCACAACACAGTGCAGCAAGTCTGCCTAAAATATGCAAATATTACTGACACACAAGTGATTCACAGCCTGAAGTTTGTCACTGGCTGGACAAGGAGATCTTTAAGGCTGAAAAGCAGCCAAGTGCCACCCTTGCCCACTCTGGGCTCACCCCACACCAGTACACAGAGCTCAGGCTCAGGTACCTTGGCTCACTGAGCTATCTTTCTTCTGCTGAGGGCTTAGAGAAGCACAGACAATGAAAAAGCAAATGCATTTCTGCCCAGAGCAGCAGGAAGGACTCTCTTTACTTTTACCACTCACAGACCAGTTACCAAGAGGCAAAAATACACCAAGGGAAAAACTCTGCTCTGTGTGGCAGCTTGTCCACATGGGAACCTGAGGCTTCCACACATTCAGTAACTTCACTTTTCTACTCATCTGCCAGCTCTGCAGCCTCTGCTTCTGTTTGCTTTGAGCACAAACCCATATTTGTTAGCCTCCATCTCTGGGTGATGCTTGCAGGAGCCAGCACCTGTATATGAGTACACAAGGCCATGGCTGCAACAGGATCAGGCAGCTCTGGTTTCACAGCCTTTATCAGAGATCACACACAACAATTTGATGCCTGCTACAAGCCAGGACCTGGAGACAAGCAATCTCTTGACTTGCAATCTGAACAAGCACTCAGTGTCACAACCCTGAACCAGCTCCTGCTGCAGGAATGAAGGAAACTTCAGTGCTGGGAAGATGCCCAGGGAAACTTGTAGCAATTTTCACTAATTTATCTTTCAGGCAGGAACACCATTTCCCTTTATCTTGGATATTTTTGCAGCTATTCTGTAAACACTGTCAGTGTCCACTCACTCTTCCCTTTTAAGTCTGGACACTGTTTACCACCCTGCAGGTGACCCTCTTCTACAAAGACATATTTTAAAAGTGGTTTGAACAGTGGTCTGAAGTCCAGAGAACTCAGCAGAACACCACATTAATTTACAGAATATTAGGTTTTATGATTCTGTTCCCGTCGTCAAGCACTCAGCCTGCCTTGGTTGGCACCTCAGGTTTTCCTTCTTCTCCTTTTTCAGAGGCCAACTGAGCTCAGCTGAGGGGTGTGAGGAACCTGCAGGTCCTGAGGGAAGGGGCTTGGCACAGGGACATCACTCAATGCATTTGCAAGGTAAAACATTTGCACTGCAGCCCAGGGGGCTCTGTGCAGCCCTGCAAGGAAAAGCAGATAACAGCAAATCCTCTAGGGCTCAAACCTGGGGGATGAGGAACTCCACACAGTCCTATTCTGAGAGAATAAACCATTTCACAGTGACTTGCTCATGTAATACAGGAATTTGATGAGTTAACTGTTTAAACAAGCCCATGAGTAAGGACAGAAGCAACCTACTCTTCCAGGAAGCAACCTACTCATAGCCTTTCATGGAAATCTCCAAATCCTTGGGAAGTTCTTGTTTTGCTGCATTAAGGGAATCTTCATCACCCTTCCCGTGGCTGTAGTTCACTACACACACTGAAAATATTAAATAGGCCACAATATAGCTAAAGCTACAAAGCACGCACAGTTTGTAGGTGAGTTTTTAACTCCTTTCCTGAACAGCCTCTGTCTGCCCACTGCAGCCATAAACAATGCCAATCCCAGACCTTCAGGCAGTTGTTTTCTCCTCCACAGGAACCTGAGTGCTGGAAGGCAGAGTCAAGCAGCCTTGGAATGGCCTTGCAGCCACCAGGACAGATGTGACCAGTGTCAGGAGAGAACGAAAACATCTCCTGCCCTCCGTTTTTTTAAGCAGTGCTGGTTAAAAAGCAGATTTTAGCATCTTTAGCCAGACAACAGCTACTCTAAAAACAGCAGCAGTATAAATTAATATTATTCAAATGCAACTGGCCTTTCAGTCATTTTTCCCCTAAACAGTACACGTATCAAATGTTTCAGGGGAACAGACAAGGTAAAAAAACCCCTTTGTCTTCATGCTAAGAGCTGCTGTAGCCTTTCATCCTGAAGACCCAGCAACTCAGAAGAAAAATTAGGAAAAAAAAAAAAAAGATGAGTCTGTCAGCAGAGCTGCTGGAAAACAGTTCTGATCTTTTCAGGAAAACAACCAAAAATTTCTCTCACACTGAAGAAGTCAACGTGTTTGAGCTTCCACATTACACTAAGTTCTGTCCTTTTTGCCTGAATACAAGGTTGCTTAAAGCAAGCAAAGCCTAAGGGAGCTGATAGACTTGCCAAGGAAGTGTCAACCCTGAGAGATGACAACCTGGAGCAGCCCCAGCCAAACCGTGCAGGTGCCATGCACAGGTCCCTGCTGAGCAGTGGGACCAGCACACAGCACCCCAATCTCACCCAGAGACACCCCACAAACAGGGGAAATCTGCTTGTCCATCTCCCAGTATCAGATATTCCAAACAGAACAGTTACAGGTAACAAGCTGCTGTGTGTTGTGCTTCTTTGTATGACAAAGCTCTCTAACAAAACCAAGAGATAACTGGAAAGCATCAGCTCCCTGCTTGCCAGGCCAGCACTGACACCAGCCTGCCTCCCATTAATCAGGAGGAAGTTAGTTAATATTTGAGTAGGCTATTACAGCTCAAGGCAGAGGATCGAGTACACTGTGCCATGCTCTCAACCAGACTCCTTACAAAACAGTTCAAACAAGATAAAACTGAAGACAAATGCACAGCAAAGACTGTACAGGGCAGAACACACACTCACAGTGTTTTGGCGACAAATCAGGGTATTTCAGCAAACAGGAAGTTGCCCTGGTTTTGCAGAGTAGAATTAAGCCATGAAGTAAGCCCAGTTCTCTGCTGAGCTCACACAGACTGGGCTGGCTCTCCTGCTCTCATCACCCAGCTCACCCCATGGGTGCTTTCCACAGAGGACACAGCTGCCTCAGGAGTGCTGCAAAGGCACGAGGCCCCAAAAAAGCTCTTCCAAGTCACACCCTGCTGGAACACCAGCTTTTCTGACTGCTGTCAGAGCTGACACAGCTCGGTGTACCTGTCCCCAGCCCAGCAGCACCATGGCCAGGATGTGACCCAGTGGGGGCCTGGGTTTGAGGCACCACAAGCATTTGACAGCAGGGCCCACAGCACAGCAACTGCTGGACATTTGGGGCCTCCTGGCATTAACTTAAGCGAGCTCAGCAACACACGAGGAGATGGAGCCCGTTTTGAGAAGGAGAGTGCATGAGATCTTTTCTGCCACCACCACTCTGGTAACAGCCTTGAAATCACAGCTGTAATTCAGGCTCATTTCAAAGCTCCATATCTTCCCTGAAGTCTATTGAGCTGTTCTGCTTTCTGCTCCAGCTATTGATTACTGGGATGGATGGGGTGAGGGAGAACATGAGCCACTGCCTCCCAGCCACTTCTCAGGGATGCCACATCTCATGACATCACGACTGTCTCCATGGTGACACAGCAACACAACTGAATTGAAACAGGAGGAGGCCAATTAGAACAAGAAAGCTCTTTTGTGGCTGGAACCATAGTAATGAGCAGAAATAAGAGAAGCTTATAAAAAAAGACATGGCTGTAACAATCAAAAGCTTGCTTTTAGCTTGCTAGGTGAACCCCAAACCGTATCTATATGTAAAATCCCTTCTAAACCAGGAAACCAGGATACCACTAGCTGCATCCCCAGGTCCACCGAACGCCTGGATCCAAGAGATCACTTTTCATCTCCCCTCTGTCGAGTTCTCCTCTCCACTGGAGCCTGCTCAGCCCTTGAGCTCGAGCAGAGCACCCAAGCTGAGGTGCTTTCAGCCTCCACAATTAGCACACACACGTGTGCGGGGGCACACACAAAAGAATCCCAGCCCAGGCCGCCAATGCACAGTGACTCAGCCAGCCAAGGCTCCACCCTCAGGGATGAAGCACACTCCAGGTTTGGAATGGATGACATGAACAAGATCTGGGCCCTCTAAATATCTATTCTGATTTATTTTCAACCTCCAAATGAGGGACACACAGGAGCCATCTCAGGCAGAGCCAGCAGCACCACGACTGCCAAGTCTGACTCCAGCTGATCTGTGCTTCCCATCCTACAGCACAGGTTGGTCAGGAAGCACTCGCTGCAGTCCCACAGATCAGGCAGCTGCTCCACTGCTCCAGAGTGGCCAGAACCAACACACAGCTCTAGGAATTCTCCACGGAGAGCAGCTGCTTGGAGTGTTCCACAGTTCCTGAGGCGCCTCCACTGTGGTCATGCATGCAGCCCATTAAACACCAGCGACATGCCGCACACTCACCAGATTTTTCTTTTCTCAACCAAGCCTAAAAGCTGCAGCAGGAGGGAACAAGCTGAGCACAAAGTTCCCAAGAAAGGCAGTTTGAAGGTGTGAGGCACAGCACAAAGTCAGGGCACCCGGAGCAAGGAGAGAGCAGCCAACAAAGCCACTGGAGCACAGCAACTCTGCACACACTGGAGATTAAACCTGCATGGGAAACACTGCCTCCCACAGCTCCTGGGAGCAGCCCTGTTGTGCTCCTCTCCTGCAATTCCATGGGAAAGGGAGGCATGCAACGCTGCCAGGGCAGGCAGAGCACACAGGTCCCTGGTCCTGGCACCCTCATGGCATGAGGAGGCAGGGCAGCAATCTGCTTGGCAGCTGCTCTGTGATAAGAGGCACAGCTGCCCAAAACGGAGTCACTCAGAAAAAAAAAAGATGCTGAAAAGCACCATAAGAATTAGGATAAATTAGATTTAACAGGTGCCCTCAACAATTTCTGCAGAAGCACTTTTTGGTCCTAATCCATTCAAGTGAGTCTTTGTACATAACCTTGTACCCCTGCATCTGTCAGGTGAGGTTATTTCACATGCAGCAGCAGAACCTGAGGTAAGGCACTAACAGTGACAGGAGGTCTTGCTGGGAATTCACCATTAAAAATGAGCCATCCTGTGGCACACACCTGAGAAATGGGACAATGGGACTTCCTCAAGCCACTGTCACCTCTGAACACAGCTGGTTCAAGCACAGCTTTTGGCACACAGCTTCTGCAGAGCTGCACCTGAGTGGCTCCAATTTCCAAATGGTGGAAACCCTTCAAAAGGTTTGTGTTCATGTTTTAGTACATTCTGGACCCTGTGTTCCTGCTTTACCAGCTCCTTCACCCAGATCTGCAATCACATGCACCTGCTGCCTGCACACACCATCACCCACACCCAGGGCATGTTTGCTAACAGAGCAAGAACTAGCACAGAGCAGAAAACATGATTTTCTCTGTGAACCAGGCCTTGCAGCAGTAGAAAAAGCCATCAGCTACAGAAGGGAAAGAAACAGGCAGAGGCAGAAAAAATGGCTTTGGAAATAACCAGCCTCTAAAGTTATTTTTAGAGCTGCCTCCCCCAACACCCAAGATATTCAGAGCCGTTCAAAAAAAATATAAATCAAAGGTAAGCGCACAAATAGCACTGCCAGGAGCAGGCAAACAGTGCTTCAAAGTTACTGCTGCCACCAGCAGCGATGGCTGGCCTGCTTCTGCTCCATTCAGGCAGGCTCCTGAGCCTGGGCTCTGCTTTGCTGTGCCACAGTGGGCACTGCACACAGTGCCAGCCGGGCATTGCTGTCCGAGGGAAAGGACAGCGCCTCCATCCCCTTGGACAGCACACCGGTACAGAATCACTGAGACTGGAAAAGACCCCTGAGACCGAGTCCAACCTGTGACCGAACATCATCCTGTCAACTAAACCGAGCCCTGAGCCCTTCCTCTCCCGGCTGCCCCATTCCCTTCCCTGGACAGCGGGGTAACAGCCTGGGGCCATGTCCCTGCGCACTGACACAGCACAGAGCGCTCTCGGAGCTCACCCGGCCCGGCCCGGCCCCGCTGTGCCCCGCGGGCAGCGCCTCAGCAGCGGCGCGGCCCGGCCGGCGCTCAGCTCGCCCTACGGCCCTGCTGCAAAGCGCGGCGGCCGCAAAGCGCGCCCGGCGGCGGCCGGGCCAGGGCAGCGCCTGGGGACGAGCGGGATCCCCCGGCCCCGGGACCCCTCCCCGGCCGCTCTCGGTGCGGCCCCCGGAGCAGCACACCGCTCCCGTGCGAAATCCGCCCTGGGCCCGTCTCGCCAGCAGGCACTGGGTATCTCCCAGCTCCGGCTCCCGGGGCCCAGGCGGCTCCTGCTGTCACTGAATCACTCGGGCTGGAAAACACCTCTGTGACCTGTCCTCACTTTGTCACCGGCCCAGAGCACCCAGTGCAACAGCCAGTCCTTCCCTGCCTGACCACCCTTTCTGTGAGGAAATTCCTCCTAATGTCCAACCTAAGCAGCTTAAGGACACTGTCCTCTCATCCTGTTGCTGGCTGCCTGGGAGCCCAGGCCGGTCGCTGCCCTGAGGACACCACTGAAGATGTTCTCCCTTCTATCTTTTAACCTGCCCATTTCATCCGTCCCGATGCACTACAAAGAGGAATTAAAGCATCCCACAGATGAACACCCAAAAGACAGGGATCCCTCCTGGCTGGGCACACACAGGGCCCCGGTGTGTCGGAGGGAACGTGTGACTGTCAGAGCTGTGCAAAGCCTCACATGGCTGGGACAGCGAGCAGCAGCCACCAGGGCACGGTGACAGCAGCCACCAGGGCACAGTGGCAGCAGCCACAGCTCCAGCAGGCCTTCTGGCTGCCCTCCCCAAAGCCCTGATCCCCCAGCCAGCCTGGTTCAGTGCTTGACTCGTGTGAGAACAGCTCCTGGGAGGGAGCAGGGCCCGGAGGGCTGCTCTGGCAGCGTCCCCTCAGCACCTGGGTGCTCTGCAGCACTCATCTCCAGCAGGGCCCTCAAAGGAGCAGCGATAAAAGTTAATGTGTGGCACCACGCTGCTGGTCGAGCAGCAGCGAGGAGATTGCAGGGTGACAGCAGCGCTGACACTGAACCTGTGCCAAGAACAAAGGCCAACAGCAGCAGCGCCGTGGCCAAGGCAACAGGCTGCTGGTGAGCAGGGCTCTGCTTCCCAGCATCCAGGATTCCCTGCTCAAGGCCTGGCGCTTGGCACGCTGCAAACCTAAGCATCACTGAAACCCAATACTTTGGAAATAAAGTAGCTGCTTTGTCCAGAACCAGGAGCTCAGAAGTGCAAGCACTGTACTTCTAAGCACTTGTACTTCCAAGGAATCAGACTAAACACTGTTTCAGGCACTGGGAGAAGTATTCCAGCTCCATTCCACCAGTATCCATCTCCCCAAAGCCACCTTCTCCCCAGGAAAGCACCAGCCCAGGCAGAACAAGGCCGGGCATAACAGCAGTCCTGCACTGCCACGGAGCTTGCTGTGCTCAGAGGCCAGAATTCCCAGTCTGGGCCTGCTGCTGGAGGGGCAGCTTGGTCTGGCAGCACTGGCAGCTGCTCAACGGAGCGCACCAAAGCCTGGAAGAGCTCCTGCACAGAAGTGCTGTAACCCCATGTTTGGGGCACGCTGAGGGACTGAAAAGCCTCAGGGTTCAAACAAGGGAAAGGAGGGCTCCCAACAAAGCAGCCACTGCAGTGCCCTGAGAGCCCTGGCAGGGCCCATGAGCTGTCCTGCACACATTGTTCTCCACAGGGCAGCACGGACCAGGCTGGCAGCCAAGCACGGACACGGCTCCCAACGAGGGCCTGCAGCAGGGCCCAGGCACTCCCTCAGGGACAGCCCCACAGCAGCTCTGGGACACCTTCTCTGGCCTCAGAGACAGGTACCTGGCTTATGTGTAAGGCCTAAGAGGGATGCAGCATTCACACTTTAACCTCCGAATTTTAACTTCTAATTCAATGCAGCTCTAGATATGCCCACTCTGGGTATGAAGTTTAGGCTTGGAGATCCCTCCTGCACACAGCAGATGCCTGGCTGGGCCCTGCTCAGGTAGATCTTAACCACTTCCAGAATAGAAACAAAACAAGACAAATAATACTTAGAAGTTTGACTAATCCTATGAAGAGAACTTGTAATAAAAATTCCCTTTTATGAACCCTTAAATAGCTTTCAGCTTTCATCAAACATCACCTTGCACTATGACAGTGCATCAGCAGAAAGGCATAAGCAACTTCTGATCTCCATTTCAATTCCAGCTCTGACAGACCAGCACCACAGGTAAGAATTTAGCTTTGAAACATTCACCACTCAAGTTTCTTGGTCAAACTTCAAACTGGAGAGACAAAACAGCAGCTTAAGCTTTGATCTCTTGGAACTAGGTTCAGAAAAGATGCCACCACAGTGAAAAGATTTTCACTGCAGTGAAACCTGGATGTCTTAATGAAGAGCACTAAATGGGATACACAAGGCTGATTGTCAACACACCCTTGATGTAAATACTAGTGCTAAGGTTTAGAACTTATGCACATTCCTTTTCAAGTACTGATGTCTGATGCACCAAGCTACAGCCTGGCTCGGGTGAGTCTCCTTAGAGACTGGTTTCATGTTCTTGGTGTTCCCAGAGAAACGGAGAAACTTCCCCCCCCTAGACCCTGCAGAGCAGAGGGGATAACCCAGTTCTGCATGCACTGTCTGCTCAGGGGATGCTGCAGCTCCTGTGCAGGCATCAAGCACCCTGCCTGTGTGCCAGCAGGTGCCTTTACTGGCAATTCACACTGCAAGGCTAAGGAGGAATGAAGGAGGAGAGATGTAGATGTACAGAAATTTGGGAAGAGGACTGGCAGTGCATAACCCACAGCCCTGTCCTCTACAGAAATGCAGCAGTCTCCAGTTCTGGGGGACCATTAACTCCCCCAGCAATGCTTGTCACCTTCTGTGACAGCAGACCAGCAGCCTCGCTGGGCTATGGCAACACTGGGACTGGCCTACCTAATGCTGCCCATTTAATTAGAGACCAGACTTGTGTGGGCAGACAGATCTGAGCACTTACCTGGCTGTTTTCAGTGAAAATCACAAATACTTTTGCAATGGTGCCTTTTGCATTCACCAGGCAGACCCTAGCAGAGCAGAAGTTGTTTCCTCTTGCTTCTCCAGGGGACAGAAGGTTGATACTTAATGCACCGATCTGCACCAAAGGGCCAGCAATTAATTAATTCTGCAAGACAAATTGAAGTGGACAGAATTTCTGAATATTTTCTCCTCTCCTAAACTGGCCCATCTGCAAATAGTTTAACTATTGCCTGTTTAAAGGCAGCTTATGCTAAACCCTGGTGTCATTCTGCACCCCACTTCATCTGACCAGGTGGGAGACCAAGGGAGAAGGGAAAGAAACTCATTTTTCCATGAGCTTCTGGAGAGACCCAAATTCACAATTCCAGCCCTCACAGAACTTTATCCAAGGCCTGAACTCTAATCGCCTTTCACAGCAAACAGCAATCATACTTAGCACTGCTCCCCTCCCTTTTAAATCTGCTCTGATAGAAAACACACTGACAACTTTTCACTGCAGAAATTACAGGGGATTTTTCTTGAACAAGGCCACCCGCCTGCACAGTCTTAATCCTTCCAACTCACATATGTCCCTGTAACTTGCACTGCTCTGAATCCAATTATGCCTCCTCAATCCATTAAAAAATATTTGAGGCTGTTGTGCAGGTTGCACAGAGCAAGAGTATCAGCTGAAGAGGCACAACCAGGCCCTGCTGTACCCTGGCTCTGCAGGCGTGCACGAAGTGGGTTATGAGAAAAATTAAAAGTGTCACCGTGACTTTCACACAATCCAGTGACCAGCTCACTCCAGACCATCCCAGTCTGGGCTCAAACAACAGGAAAATCCATACAGGAGACAAGAACTGACACACAGCTGTTTTAAATGCCTGGCTGTCATTAGTTACCCATGAAAGCTTTCACATTTCTCCTGCTCTGGCAGCACGCACGGCCAGGAACGTGCTCACAGAGCAGCAGGTCTCCCGTGCATCGGCTGGGGCAGCAGAATAACCTTGAGCTGAGCAGCCAGAAGTGTCCACAAACCCAAACTGCACACACAGATCAAGCACCCAACCACTGACACACAGAGCTGTGAGCAAAACAAGCTGACAACGTGTGCTGGGACACAGCTACATCTCCACACAGGACCTGTGGGGCTCCCAGCACAGTGTGCTTTGCTGATCCCACTGGACCGTACAGACAGACAGCCCACACTTCCCTTATCACCTCTGCTACCCAGGGTCTCCTTGTCCTTTCCAGGCTGGCACAGTGCACAGCAGTTACACTCCAGCACCTGCCCAGAGCCTGGGGTCCTCAGCTGCACCCCAAAGTTACACTGCCATGACAGAAGTGGGATGAAGTAGCAAGCTAGATGCAAAATTAGCATGTGGCAGTTTGGCGTTTGCACCTTAAAGATGAAGTTTTAGGTTTTCCACACCTGCCAACAACAAATTCTGCAGATAACCGTCCTCCAAGTATCTGGGTGCAGACACACATCAATACTTATCTGAAAGCCAAAGAGACTGAATTTGATCAATAGTTTCAGTTTTCTCCATGCCTTCAAGCACATGTAACTTCATAGCACCAAATGCCTGTTGGAAGAGCAATTACCAGCAAAGTAATTTGGACCCTCTGGAATCAAGTCTGCCAACTTACACGACTTGGCAATCTGGCTTGTTATCATCCCACATGATTGGAATTTATTTTAGGATTCAATGCCACATGCTGTGGGTTTTTTTTTTCCTCCCTTTTCTTCTTTTCCTCTCCCAAGTGACAAGCTACAGCCTAGGATTCAGAGGTCCTAATTCCATTCTCATCTCAACGACATTTCCTGCCCACCCTGGGGTCAAGGTCTTTGTAGAATAAGTGATATTAACACTACCAACAGCATCCTGCAAACAATCCTCCTTTTTGAGCCTCTTAATCAAGACTGGAGTACAACTTAAGGGCTACATCTACAGACTGCTCACAACCAACCACAACATCCTCACCGTCCTGCAAGGCACACTAAAGCCGGGCTGCACCTGCAGTTAAATCCCCAGGGGTTCAGCCTCAACTCCTGCACAGGGCGAGCCTGGGCTGCCACACCAGGTACCTTCAGCCAGGACCTGTTCTCCCAGGCTAAAAAAAGAGACTTTTCAGAGCCAGCTCTGGGCGGGAGGTGCCAAATCGCTGCGCTGCGAAATGTCAGCCTTCAGCTCCGTGCCTCGCCCAGACAATTCCCTTTTCTTCTCCAGGCGAGGAAGAATCCGAACGCCTCTCCAAAGAAAGGGCCCCTGTCCCCCGGCGGGGAACCCATTTCGTGAAGCGCCGCTTCCCTCCCCGCGGCACCCGGAGCCTCCGTGAGGGCCCGAAGCCCCGGGCCGGGCACCGGCCTGACCCCGCGCGGCCCCGGGGACGGCTCCAGCGGGGCTGGCAGCGGGCAGCGCCCACCCCCGCCCGGCCCGGCTCCCGCGGCGCAGGCGGCATGCGGGGGAGGAGGAGGAGGATGGAGCGGCCCCCGGAGCCCGGCCCGGAGCCCAGCGGGGCGGCCCCGGCGCTCCCACGGAGGCCCGGGACGCGCGTGGGAAGCGGAAGGGGCGGCGGGCCCGGCAAGCGGCGGAGCAGCGGCAGCAGCGAGGGAAGGAGGGAGGGAGGGGGCGGCACTCCCGCCCGCAGCCATGCAGGGCCCGGCTCGGCCCCCCGCTCGCGCGGTCACTCACATTGCCTGAGGAGCTCCAGACACAAAGCCATGAGAGACACAAAGAGGGGCGGAGGGGACCGGAGAGACGGGGGGGCGCGGGGCGAGGGCGCTCGGCCCGGCCTGGGTCCCGCGGAGGGGAGGAAGAGGAGGACGAGCCGCCGGCGGGGCCGCTCGCGGTCCGGGGCCGCTCCGGCTGCTCGTGCGGCCGCCGCTGGAGAAGGGAGGAGACGCGCGGAGCCGCCGCCGCACTCACCGCGCCCGCCCGCCGCTCCGGCCGCGCGCCCGGGCGGGGCCGCGCATTAAACGGCCGCCCCGCCCCGGGACCGCCCCGGGACCGCCCCGCGCCGGGCACGGCACCGCCCCGCGCCCGCCCCGCCGCGCTCCCACGGCCGCGCGGGTCCCTCCGCCCCGCCGGACACGCGGCCGGACCCCCGGCGGCACCGAGAGGGGACACGGGCGGCGGCGGCCGCTGCCTCAGCGCCGCTGCCGCGAGGGGAGCCGAGCGCTGCCGAACAAAGCGGGCGCCGCTCCCACCCCACGCGGGAGCTTTGTCTCCTTGTCTCGGTGACATCTCCCCATCGCGGCCGCTGTCCCACCCACGCGCGAACGCGGGTTTGGCTGAAGGAACGCTCCCGCTTTCCCCGCTCCAGCCGCGGAGCGGGCGCGGTGGGACCCGCGTGGGCGGCGGGGCAGGGGCGCAGCGCTGCCCCACGCACCTCCCGCAGCATCGCCGAGAGGAACCCTCCGGTGCAGAGGGAAACACGTGGAAAATGAACAAGTGGGACGAGGAGGTTTCCTTTGTGGGTGTTTTCCCCTGGTCCTAGATTTGCTGGTGGAGTTCTGCCCCGCTGGGCGTGGGGAGAGGGATCGGAGGCTCAGCGGGTGCGGGCGGTGCGCTGGGACTGTGCTTTGAGCCTCCCCTGGGGCTGCCAGAGCAGGGCTGATGGAGGATACAGGTGTGGAGGGCAGCAGGGCTGGCAGAGCGTGCGGCTTGCGGCAAGAACCTGCTGGGCAGAGCCACGCGGGTCTGCGCCCCGGGCACAGCCACGCTGGGTGCTGCAGGAGCATCCAGCTCTATCCCTCACATCCTGCGCTGACACACAAGGGACAAGCTGTCCCTGGCCCGGGACAGCTCTGCGAGGCCGGAGTCTCTCTGTATGACCGAGATGGGCAGTGGGTGCGGGCACTGGCGGTGCTGGGCCCTGGGCAGGGTCGGGCCGTGCGAGCCCCTGCCAGCAGAACGTGTCCTGCCCCGGCCCCTCGCTGCCACCATCACTCCTCGGTGCTGGGATTTATTGATGCTCGCTGGGCTCCCAGCACTCCGAGAAGGGCTGGTGTGGAGCAAGGAGCGATCAAAGCGCCGCGGGAAAGCGCTGAGCTCAAGCGCTGCCGGCTCCGCAGGCAGGACCGAGCCGCCGCCGCCCTCGGCGTTCAGCAACTGAATCGCTGCGGATTTGCTGCTACCGCTCTTGGAAGCAGCAGCACAATGGGGCTGAGGGAGAATTTGGTCACAGAGTCAGCCCTGAGCTTTGGGACCCTCAGCCTAGGGCCTCCCCACTCCGCTGCCTACCAAAGAAAAAAGGAAACGTGTTTTCAGTTCAGGGTCTCCCAGGTAGCTCTGAACTACCAGTGTCTTCCTGAACCCTCAGAAATACCCAGGTCATGGCTCAGGAGATGGAAAAGATAATGGGAAAGCATGAAGGAGAAGAAAAGCAACCCAAACCCAACTCAAACACAAAGAAACCCTCATTTGCCTGCACTGTCTGACATCCTGAAAATGCTCCAGGCTGTTTGCAGAGCCTCGCTCAACCCCACCCAGCCCTGCTCTCCTGGCACATGTGTGTCTGTCTCAGCTAAGGCTGTCCTTGGCTGCTGTGGGGACTCCCCCAGAGATGGCACAAGCCCTGTGGCCCTGGGGAAACACAGAGGGGCTGAGCATCACCAACAGAGGGGACACAAAGGGGCACCTGTGACTGACCAGTGTCAGGGTAGCTCTGTGCTCACCTGGGTCACAAGGACGGCCAGCACGTGGGGATGCCACCAGGCCCCTTGGCCTGAGGAGAGACCTCAGGAGTCTGTGTGCCTGACACACTGCCCTCCAGCCAGCTCTGCTCACGGGCAGAGCACAGCACTGTGCACGGACTCCTGGTGCTGCCCTCCCAGAGCTCTGAGCGAGCTGAGGCACCCTTTGGTGCTCTGGCTTCTCCTCTCCCACGAGGACAGCACCAACTCCCTTTCCTGCTATCAAAGCTGATAAAAGCAAGCAACAAGAAGGACTTGTCTTTCTGACCATGTCAGCAAAGGGAAATGCTGGCAGCTGCCTTTGTTTCTGCTCCTTTGTAGATGATCCCTGCTGGGAGAAGGCAGGCTGGGCCAGGACCTTGGAGCCGTGCTCACCTCCTGTCTGTGCCAGCACAGCACCCACAGCGTGGCTGCAGCCGCCCCTTCCCGGGGACCTGGGCATTTCTGTGGGCTCAAAGCCACTGCAGCTGGTTCTGGGTGCCAGCCATGTGCCTGCAGCAGGCAGCGAGCTCACAGCCCTTGTTCTGCCCGTGGGAGTGCTGAAACCTGGCAGCACCAAGAGGACATAAAGGCAGGGATGGCTTGGGCTCGGGGGTGGAGCCGAGAGCAGGGCTGTGGCCGGGGCACGGCTTCCGGGGGAAAGGGAGCTCTGGCTGGGCACAGGGCGGTGCTGGAGTTTCCATCATAACAAGGGACAGATCAGAGGTGAAAAATGAATTGGGAAACGTGCACAGAAACAGCTGTCATGAATTTCTTTTTGTCCTACAGACACAGGAATACATCCCAGAACGTGTGTGCGTGCCCTTTTTTCCTCTGCAAACACTGATGGAGCATGCAACAGAAATATTTCCCTGGCACACACACATACACACACACACGCT
Organism: Melospiza melodia melodia; assembly: GCF_035770615.1. Lineage (NCBI taxonomy): Eukaryota > Metazoa > Chordata > Aves > Passeriformes > Passerellidae > Melospiza > Melospiza melodia. Next base: position 1,124,577 of record NC_086212.1, read on the forward strand.
CTCTCTCTAATCCCTTTCCTGCTTGTATGTCAGAGAAAGCTATTTCTGGAACGTGAAATCTAGGTCAAAAAGAAGGAGAAAATCTGAAGGGAATGATAGCAGTCCCTCCCAAAGGCTGTGTGGGGTCAGCTCAGGCCGATGGGATTAGTGAGGGGCAGCAGTGGTGCTTCAGCCCCAGCCCAGCCATGGCTCCTGGCCTGGTGTGAGCTCCCTGTGCCTTCCACCGTGCTGCTTCCCCACACAGCAGAGAAGGCCATGACAGCCACGAGGAGTGCAACAGAAACTGCCTGCCCACACAGAGCCCGGGATCACGGCACACCGAGGAGGAGGAGGAGGAGGAGGAGGAGGAAGATACACGACTTTCCCAGGAGCCGTGGAAACTCATCCCACAGTGAGCCAGCCCTTGGAGGGGGCAGGCAGTTTGTCCTTCCTCCTAAGCACAGCCCTGCAGCCCCTGCACGAGCATCAGTGCCAGGGGACTGTGTGCCTTCCCCCAGCACAACCATGGGCCCTGAAGCCAGCTCTCTAATTTAGTCACAAACAGGGAAACAAAAGCAATAAAAAGAAGACAGGAAGCAGGTGGGAGACAGAGGGCAGTTGTTCTGTCCTGACCTTTGGGAGTATCTCTCCCAGGCAGTGCTCTCCTGCCCAGCCTGGGCTTGGAAAAGTTCTGGTACATGGAGGGCACAAGGTGTGTGCAGCCCTGGCCTCCCTGCAGGAGATCTGGACACAGGATAAGGAGCTGGACACCTGAGCTTTTTGGGAGCAGGCTGCTGAATGCCAGGGCAGGATGCTCTGGGCAAGGGTGGTGTTACCAGATAGCACAAGGAGGACTGGCTTGGTGTGAGCTTTCCCTGCTGTATTTCCTTGTTCACCTCTGCTTTCCTGTTTCCCCTGGACATCAAATACTCTGCTCTGCATTGCAAGCAGTCTATTAAACAAGTAATTCCCAGAGCTGCCTCTAATAAGCAGGAGCCGGGGCTGGGGAGCCCTTTGTGGTGCTGGGAGGGGCGCGGCTGTCACTGCACGCCTGGCAATTAGAGGAATGGGTTCCACTGGGGCTTTTGAGTCTCCGGCTGTGCGAGGCACAAAGCTTTGTTTAAGGCTGATCAAGGGCAGCTCATCATCTGTCTCGCTGGCTGTCAAACGGGAGCTAATTGCCTTGTAATGTGCCGGTGACACAGGCATCAGTGGGAGGAACCGGCGTGGCAGGGGTGTGACAGCTGTCAGCTCTCCCCCGTGCTCCCCACACACCCCCGTGCAGCTTGCTGCCCCTCCTCCTGCCTCAGACGGTGCCCAAATCCCCCTGCTTCAGCATCCAGCCCCCACACGACCCTTAAGGAACAAGGAGCCTGTGTTGGCCCCAGAGCTGCTGCTGGGGCCGCTTTAGGATGTGTCCCTGCACAGACGAAAGCGGGGTGGTGCCCAGTGCTCTGGGCTGCTGCACAGATGCTGGATGAAGGAAGGTGTCCTGGGATGTGTCTGGCTCAGGGCTCTTAATGGTGTCATCCCAGAGCCCTGTGTGGAGCAGAGGCCACGAGTGACCATTACAGCTGCAGGTGACAGTGCACCCACCACCCCTCCCCGTGTGCCCAGGCTGATGCCACCAAGCTGCCACCTGCTGTTGGGAGGCACCACCAGCCACTCAGAGCCTCAGGGGTGCACAGGAAAGGCCCTGGGGGTACTGGCTGGCAGCAGCTGAACATGAGCCAGGCGTGCCCAGGTGGGCAAGAGGCCAATGACACCTGGCCTGTACCAGCCATGGGGTGGCTGTCCCCTGTGACTGTCCCTTGTGCTGGGCACTGGTGAGACACCTCATGTGCTGTGTCCATTTGGGCGCTGGTGACAAGAAAGACACTGAGGGGCTGGAATGTATCCAGGGAAGGAAACGGAGCTGGGGAAGGGGCTGGAGCCCCAGGAGCAGCTGAGGAAGCTGAGGGGCTCACCCTGCAATAAAGGAGGCTCAGGGGGGACCTCACTCTCTACAACTCGCTGAGAGGAGGGTGCAGCCACGTGGGGATCAGGCTCCTCTCCCAAGTAACAAGCGGCAGGACGAGAGGAAACGCCCTCAAGATGCACCAGGGGAGGTTTAGGTTGGGTATTAGGGAAAGCTCTTCATGGAAAGGGTGCTCAGGCACTGGCACAGCTGCCCAGGGCAGTGATGGAACACATCTATGGAAGTGTTCAAAAATCTTGTGGATGTGGCACTTGGGGACATGGGTTTGTGGTGGCCTTGGCAGTGCAGGGTTAACAGTTGGACTCAATGATCCTAAAGGGCTTTTCCAATCAAAATAATTCCATGATTTGCAAGGGAACTGAGCCCAGATGGCTGATTAGAGGTGTGAGTGCTGTCCAGATGTGTCTCCTGCCTCCCACATCCTGTGCATGCACAACCACAGATGCTCCTCTCTGCTCCTCAATCCTCCACCAAAACCCTTTCTCTCCCCAAGGCTCAGCAGCCAATGTGAAGGGCTGGGGGATGCTCTGGGAAGCAGCAGAACTGTGCTGGGTCATGTCAGAAAGAGGTGGCACCCAGGCATTCTGGAAGCCCCCTCTGTGCTGTCCCTGCTGCTGCTGCCCAGTGCCAGCCTGGACCTGTGGCAGCATTGAGAGCAAGGACAGGGCTGGGGGACAGGGGCAGCCAGGTGAGAGCAGTGGGACACAGCAGAGCAGAGAGGGTGGCAGGAAGGAGGGACAGGGCCGAGCAAACAGCCCATCCCTCCCAGGGATGTCCTCCAGTTCCTGCCTCGTCCTGGGGACCTTGACTGGGATGGCTCTGCAGCTCACACCACTGAAGGGAGATGTTCCATGTCCCTGGGGAGGAAGGCCTGCAGCCAGGCAGGAAGGCTGCAGTGCCTCCTCCCCATTCCCCACTCTACCCAGAGCTGGGATGTGCTGTCTGCCACTGACAGCCCAGCCCATCCCATCCCATCCCATCCCATCCCATCCCATCCCATCCCATCCCATCCCATCCCATCCCATCCCATCCCATCCCACCACATCCCATTCCAGGGCTGTGTCAGCTTTGCCCACAGTAGATGAGCTGAGGCTGCTCTGAACTCCCCTTGGTGCCAGGGCTGGTGCTGAGAGGCCCCATCCTGCTGGGGACCCATGGGATGGGATGGGGTGGGATGGGATGGGATGGGATGGGATGGGATGGGATGGGATGGGATGGGATGGGGTGGGATGGGATGGGATGTGCTGCCTCCACAGACAGCCCTAGGGAGGTTCTGCATTCCTCCTGCTTGTTCTGCCATCTGCCTTGCACCATGAACAGGCACCACCATGTTGAGGAACACCAAGGCATCACCTTTGCTAACCAGTTCCCAAAATTACCCCCAGGATGGGACCTCAGCTCCTCACACCTTGTGCTACACCTGAGCCCCATCTGGAGCACTGGGGCTGGCCAGAGCTGGGAAGGGCACAGGCTGCCTTGGAGAAATTGATGCAAAGTAAAGCAAATCAAGTGACTTGGAGCCTCATGGAAATGCTGCCATGGCTCAGCACAGGGATGCTGGGCTCTGGGGCTTGTTGGTGCCTTAAAACTCAGTGCAAGATCTGTTTGTACTCCACAGCCAGGGATGTTGGTTTCTCTCTGTGTGTCATCACAGAGTCACAGAATGGTTGGGGTTGAAAGGAGCTTAAAGCTCATCCAGTCCCACCCCTGTCCTGGGCAGGAACACCTTCCACTAGACCAGGGTGATCCAAGCCCTGTCCAACCTTGGATCAGCCTTGTCCAGCCTCAGACCCTTCTGGGGATGGGGCAGCCACAGCTGCTCTGGGCACCCTGTGCAAGCACCTCCCTAACCTCTAAGATCTTCCTGGGGCCTTCTCTTGTCCAGGCTGATCATTCCAAACTCTCTCAGCCTATCTCCAGAGCAGAGGGGCTCCAGCCCTTGTAGCATCATCTCCATGGTATCAGAGGGGCTCCAGCCCTTGTAGCATCATCTCCATGGTATCAGAGGGGCTCCAGCCCTTGGAGCATCATCTCCATGGTATCAGAGGGGCTCCAGCCCTTGGAGCATCATCTCCATGGTATCCTCTGGAGTTGCTCCACATCTTCCTTGTGTTGAGGGCCCCAGAGCTGGAGTCAGCTCTGCAGGAGTGGTCTCATGAGAGCAGAGTAGAGCAGGAGGAATGTCCTCTCTTGACCTGCCGGTCACACCTCCTTTGACACAGCACCCAGAGCCCGTCTGCTATTCCAGCACCCACATCCAGCTGCTGCCCATCCTCAGCAAGCCCAACACGCCCCAGAAGTCACGCTCAGCTACGGCTAGGGGTGCAGGCAGCCGAGCCCAGCGCCTCGCATGCCCCAGGCAGTGCCAGGCGTGTCCCCGTCCCCGCACGGCGCGGCACTCACTGCTGTTGGTGGGCAGGGTCCTGCTGCCGCTGAGGCTGCCCGTGGGCGGCGGGGAGATGGAGCGCACGGAGCCCGTGTCGTCCTCCTGGGAGCAGCCCGCCTGGATGGCGCGGAGGTAGCTGTGGCTCCGGGATCGGAAATAGCTGGGCAGGGGCAGGTCCAGCACCTCCGCGGCCGCCGACTCGGCCTCGCTGTAGGTGGAGTCGCAGACGGGCTCGTACTGCTCCCCCAGCTCCGGCTCGGGTGCCTGCACGGGGACACGGCAGCCCGGTCAGCCCCTGCCTGCGGCCGCCCTTCCTTTCCCTTCCCTTCCCCTCCCCTCCCCTCCCCTCCCGTCCGTCCGCCCGTCCGTCCTGCTCCTCGCCCTCCGGCCGCTCCTGCAGGTCCCGCTCACGGCAGGTCCAGTGGTCAGCGGTCAGTGGTCAGTGCTGCTGGGCTCTCTGCTGAGAGAGGGAAGAGGGCCCCTCCCTGGAGGGGAGAGGGTCCCAGCTTGTGGAGCAGGGGACACTTACCAGCACAGTGCCTGAAACACCCCCAGTCCTGCTGCTGAGAGCATCCGTGGCCAAAATCCCTGTGCAAACTACCAGGGCCCTGTCCCAGCACAGCTGCAGTGTAGCCCACCAGGGCATGTTTGCTCCTCAGGAGGGAACGTGGGGAGACAGCAGGGGAGAGCTGTGGGCTGGGGAACAGCCCCCACACTTGCCCCAGCCCCATCCCTGGTGAGGGCCAGGAGAGGGCTTGGCTCTCCCCCTGCCCTCCCCTTCTCCCTCCTGCCCACAGCCCTGCCTTGCTGTCCCCTGGCAGCTGCTGGGGAATCTCGGTCTTGGGAGAGGCTCAGCCAGGTCAAACCAGACCCAGCCCAGAGCAGTCTGGTCTGAAATACAGGTGAGAGATGCTGAGACTGGCCCTGTTGCCCACATCCATCTCTCCTGGCCCTTTCTTTCTCCTGGCACACAAGGACATTGTTTCTGCCCAGCACTGGCATCTGAGCTCCATGAAGTTTGGCTTAAGAAGTTCATCTGCTTTCCTCTTAAAACTGAGGGTCCCTAAGCCCCTGCTGGGCCCAGGACTCAAGCTCTTCAGCTGCCTTGCAGTGCCTGGCTAAGGAGTGCTGTCTCCTTCTCCTCCTCTTTTCCTTCTCCTGCCACTGGCCTGGGCATGGGCTGACCCCAGAGCCCACCTCACACCCTGCCACGGGTGTCCAGGCTGGCCCCAGAAAGCTCCATGAGGAAGGATGAGAGAAACACCAGCGGGACAATACCTGCTCTCCATGGGTAAATATCTGAGGGATAAGTGAGGGGGGTCCAAAGATCTGGAAGAAAGAGTTGGAGAAGGTTAAAGGCCAAGAACAGGGAGCCCCTCACACAGACAGTGACTGCACAGGGACTGAGCACAAGGGGAGCAGGGGGCTGTCCCCTGGGGCCACTGCTGCTGACACTTCAGTACAAACTGCAGAGCTCAGAAGATGCCAAGCGAGGCCACACGCCCCTCAGACAGTGGCACAGACATGGCAAAGCTCCACAGGACACCTCAACCACGGGAGAAGCTGCTGAGCATTCAGCCTGCTGTGTGCACCCACAGGGGACACTGGGGACACCGTGCTGGGACAGCCCTCTGCACACAGGGGCAGCTGCATGAGGTGGCACTGGGCACCTCTGGGTAGCCCCCAGCTCTGGCCACACCCCAGAGCCCACAGAGCCGTGGGCAGCCCGAGTGCTCCGTGTGGGGAGAACTGTCCTGCAGCCTGCAGGGCTGGCCTGGCCACCTCACTGCTGTCCCCCTGTGCCAGAAGAAGCCACACAGAAGCTGTTCTGCCTCCCCAGCAGAGCAAAGCCACGGCACACACTGAGCATACAGAGCCCTGACAGACACTGCGCTGCCCGGGGGCACGGCTGCCTCCTCCTCCTCCTCCTCTCCACTCTCGGGGCTCTGCCTGGCACCACCTGCCCTGGATGACCCTCTCGGGGAGAATCTAGGTTCAAAGTGTGCCTGAGGGAAGAGGCTTGGCTCTGGGAAAGGGCCTGGCCCTCTTGCACAGGGCACAGCTCATGGTGGGGCTTGGCAGTGTTGGGGTCACCAGCTCTGTCCCCCTTGGTGTGACAGGAGGTGCTGAGACATGCAGATGGTGATCTCCGGACTGCCAGAGGTGGAGCTGAGTGGGACCGAGCAGAGGGGACTTGTCTGTCAGAGCTGGGGGTGTTTCCATGTGGTGAGACACTGGGGTCTGGCTGGACACACAAGGAAGGTGGTGGAGGTCACACTGAGTGAGGGCAGAGCAGGAACTCCTCTGGCACTGGGATGGGTGAGACCAGCACACACTGACCATGAACCAGCTCCATTCTGGATCAACAGACACACAGTTTGTGGGAGGCCTCTCAATCCTGACCAGCTGCAGCTGAGCTCTCTGGTTTTCAGGGGACAGTGGCAGAGTGCCTGTGTTGGCAGCAGCCCCCTGTGTGAGCGGGCGCTGTGGCATTTGGGGCGTCCCCAGCAACCCCAGTGCCACCAGCCGGGCTCTGGGCTGGCTGCCTGGGCAGCTCCTGGCACATCACGGCTGCTCAGACCCTTCAGCTCCAAACCCCTCCTGATGTCCCTGTGGGGCTGCTGCACTCAGCTCCTGGAAGCAGCTCTGGACACGGGCAGAGCACAGAGCCATGGTGTCCTGCAGGGATTCAGCACGGACTGACACGCAAAGGACGAGGACACGGCGGTGCTGACCCCGCTGTGCACGAGACACCCAGCACAGGCTGCTGCTGCTGCTGCTGCTGCTGCTGCTGCTGCTGCTGCTGCTGCTGCACAAGGGGCAGGACTGGCCACAGGCAACAGGAATGCCCAGCAATGCCCCTGCTCCCCCAGCTCCCCTCCAAGGCTCTGACCGCTCTGGGACAGCAGCAGACTCCAGCCAAGGGGCTCAGTGCCCCCCACGCCTGGATGGGAACACAGGCAGGACATGCCCTTGTCCCCCTCCCCCAGGGCTCCTGCTGCTCTGGCCCCCTGCACACACACACAGCAGTGTGGGGGTGCTGCCCATGCAGACACACAGGAACAGGTGGGACAGAGGCCTGGGGTGACAGGGCTCACTGGGCAAAGCTGTGGGGCCATTGTGCCCTGCAGTGCAAGGGCTGGGATGAGCACACGGGACCTCTGCTCATCCTGGCACCAGTTATCTCTGGCCTGGGAGGCAGCTCCAGAGCAATCCCAGCCCCAGGGAGCTCCAGAGCAACCCCACAACCATAGTGTGGGAAGTCAGACCCATTTGCATCAACTGCATCCCAAATGTTGTGGTTGGGGCATGAGCTCACCTTGTGGCAAGGGGTTTGCCACCCTCTACCAGCATCTCACAGGCATCCTTGGCTTTGCCATGGTGCCCAGGAATATCTAAAAGAGACATGCCCAGCTGGCTGGCAGGACAGCCTCCCCAGCTGTGGGCTCCTTGTTCCTGGCTCCAGTCTGCTGCACAAGGGGTGAGGTCCTGCGCTGAGCAGGGTGACTGTCCCTGGTGACCCTGCAGGATCCCAGGCTGGACATCACTAGGTGAGGTTGGCCCTGGCTCTGGACCAACCCAGTGGGCATGAGGGGCTTGCAGCAAGGTTGAGCAGCCTTGTAGATGGTTCTGGAGGTGACACAGTGAGACCCTGCACCTAGAGCAGCCATGAGCTTCCCCCAGCACGGTGGGGCACCCTCTGGGTTACCATATCTGTGGCAGAGGGGTTTTGGCTGCACCAGCAGTGTGAGAGGAGGCAAAGCTGCAGGAAGGAGGTCTAATAGGAATCCTGATTAAAGAGCTGGCCATGACAGTGGTAAAGCTGCCAGGGAACAGCCTGTGCAGCTCGTGGAGCACAGCCAGTGCCTTGCTTTGAAGAGGGAAGAAGATGCTCCTTCCCCCCTGAGCTGGCCTCCTCCCTCACTGCCTGTGCCAGCACCGTGGGTCAGCACTCCAGCACCTCACCTGGTTGATGCAGCTGGACTCGTTGGCACTGTCAGAGATCTGGTTGTATTCTTCCTCCCAGGTGGGGAACTTCGGAGGTAGGAGGATCTCGACAGAGTCCAGGCGGTCCAGGCTCCTGCTGGCAGAGAGAGGGTGTCAGGGTGTCCCCATGGCAGGGGCAGCGTTGGGGCAGAGCCAGACACCCCTGCCCACAGCCAGACCCCCCTGGCCACGGCCAGACCCCCTGCCCACGGGCCCTCTGCCAGGCACGGGCACAGGCACGCGTGGCAGCACTGAGGTGATGCTGGGCACTGTGCCCACTGCTCGGCTGTGGAGAAGGCAGCTCTTCCTCACCCTGCTGGCCCCTGGCTGGCCATGGCACACAGGGAAAGGGTTGTGGGATGCAGTGGAAGGAGAGGGACAAGATTTCGGGTCCTGCTGCCCCAGGAAAGCACTGCAGATGCCAACTTAGTCCAGCAGAGCCCTAGGGAGCATGTGGGATCTGTGCCAGCCTCCAGCCACAGCACTGCCTGGATTGCTGGAAAAGGGGGGAGAGGCAAGGTGAGCAATGACTTTTAATTTGTATTTTGTGGACTTTGCAATTGGAAACAACTGCAAGATACATATATTTACATTTGTATAGATTATCTGGAAGAAGTCCAGTGGGAACCTAGCTGGAATGACAATGCTGCACGAGCAGGGGGTCATTATTTCCAGTACAACTTTGCTAGGAGAAACTGCCACTACGTCCTGGGGCAGAGCAGCAGGCTGTGCACAGGAGGAGAGCAGGGCTCTCACTGAACCTGACCCAGCCAGACCTCAGCTGAGACCCAGGCACATAGGGGCAGGGAGGGATGGGGAAGGATGGGGCTCCCCTGGGGCTCTGTTCCACCACAAGACCGTGTGTGAAGGAGTCCTGGGCACAGGCTGGGTGCACACAGAGGGGGACATTGCCAGCCACAGTGGCCTAGGGCAGCTGTGGGGCCTCTCCCTCTGGAATGGGCTGTGATCCCAACACAGGCCCTCATGGCCGCCTCCCCCACGTCTGCCAGGGCCGTGGGTACAGAGCTCCCATTGTCACCTGCCTGGGGACAGCAGAGCTGGGGGCACGGCAGGCCCTGTGCAGCCTGTGGGCATCCCACAGGGACCCTGAGGTGTCCATCCCGGGGTGGGATGGGAGCGGGGCATTGTCCCCTCTGCCAGGGGAGATGGAGGAGACACCCCTTGGGGTGTCTTGGGGACCACGGGCCGTGCAACACCCCCAGCCCTGGGCTCTCTGCTGACTGCCGTGTTTCCCTCATGCTGAGGTTTTTATCCGTGAGCTCAGGCTGTGAGCCAGCCGCGTCCTGGCATGGGCAAGGTCCCTCCGGCCTTCCCCTCCGTGCCACCCCTCCGGCCTTCCCTGCCTGCCCGCAGGGAAACCGAGTCACAGAAGCCCTTGGAGGGGCGGAGACCCTCGCAGACGGACGGCCCTGTGCCTTACCCTGGCTCTGGCTGGCTCTGCGGCCCCCCCGGCCCAGCCCCAGCCCGGGATCCCTCGGCTGCCGGGGCTCGGGGCTGCGCTGGGCGGCGAGGGCCGGGCACCAGGGGGCGGCCGCGCTCCGCTCCGGCTCCGGCCGGGCCCCGGCCCCATCCCCATCCCCATCCCCATCCCCATCCCCATCCCCATCCCCATCCCCATCCCCATCCCCATCCCCATCCCCATCCCCATCCCCATCCCCATCCCCATCCCCATCCCCATCCCCATCCCCGGTTCTATTCCCGGCTCCGGCCGGGCCCCGGCCCCATCCAAGGTTCTATGCTTGGCTTCGGCCTCATCCCCGCTTTTATTCCTGGTTCTGGCTCCATCCCCGGTTCTATTCCCGGCTCCAGCCGGGCCCCATCTCCATCCCCATCCCCAGTTCTACTCCCGGCTCCGTCCCAGCTCTATTCCTGGCTCCGGCTCTAGTCCCGGCTCTATCCCCAGTTCCAGCTCAGCCCCGGCTCTGTCCCTGGTCTCAGCCCCGGCTCTATCCCTGGTTCCAGCTCTAGTCCCGGCTCTATCCCCTGTGTCAATGGTTCTGACTGCAGTCACTGCAACAGAGCTAAGCCAGATGACCACTGTGAAGGATTTCACCCTTGAAGGGGTCACAGAAACAAACTGCAATCTGTGCAACACAGGAATAAATCATGAGGAACCCACACTAAGTCACCAGTGTTACTGGTGTAAAATCCACACATTTAGGTAAAGAGTCAGGGCCAAAGTATTTAATCCTTAAATGTATTTACATTATTAACAATGTGATTTGATTAATGTATCCATCAGAGAAAGAGGACACATTTTGAGGGAAAAACATCTATATACTGGAAAGCATCCAGATGCTTTCTGGACTAGGCAGTTTTATGGGTAGCAGACGAAAGCCCACCTCTGTCTCCTTCAGAGTTATTATATTTTTATATAACAGGGGTTCTGGCTCTATCCCCAGCTCCGGCTCTAGTCCCGGCTCTATCCCTGGTCTCAGCCCCGGCTCTGTCCCTGGTTCCGGCTCTAGTCCTGGCTCTATCCCCAGCTCCAGCTCCGGCTCTAGTCCCGGCTCTATCCCCGGTTCCGGCTCTAGTCCCAGCTCTATCCCCAGTTCTGGCTCTAGTCCCAGCTCTGTCCCTGGTTCTGGCTCTAGTCCCAGCTCTATCCCCAGTTCCGTCTCTAGTCCCAGCTCTATCCCCGGTTCTGGCTCTAGTCACAGCTCCATCCCCGGTTCCGGCTCTAGTCCCAGCTCTATCCCCGGTTCTGGCTCTAGTCCCGGCTCTATCCCCGGTTCTGGCTCTAGTCCCAGCTCTATCCCCGGTTCTGGCTCTAGTCACAGCTCCATCCCCGGTTCCGGCTCTAGTCCCAGCTCTATCCCCGGTTCTGGCTCTAGTCCCGGCTCTATCCCCGGTTCTGGCTCTAGTCCCAGCTCTATCCCCGGTTCTGGCTCTAGTCCCAGCTCTATCCCCGGTTCTGGCTCTAGTCCCGGCTCTATCCCCAGCTCCAGCTCCGGCTCTGTTCCCGGCTCTGTTCCCGGCCAGGCTCCGCCGGGTCCTGCCCCGCAGAGCTCCTGTAGGGCCGAGCCGTGCTCGGAGCCCTCGCAGCCGATCCCTCTGTCCCTACGTGCTGCACTCCCAGAGCTTCCCCAGCCTGGCCCGGCCCTGCTGAGCCCAGCGCTCAGGGCAGCCACATCCCGAGGGACAGGCTGCATGGGCACAAGGAGCCCCAGCCTCTCTAGGTGGGAATTTTCCACCAGAGACTCCAGGACCCCACCCTGCTCCCATGAGGCAAACGTGAGGGCTCGGAACAGGGATGGATCAGAACAGGCATTTCCAGGGCTCCCCACAACTGATTTTGCCACTGTCTCCCACTCTCCAGCAGAAAGCAGCACCTGGTCCTGATGTGAATGCTCTGTGGGGTGCCCCCGCACTGCCTGCACCCCACTTCCCTCTGCCTGCTGAGCCTCAGCAGTTCATCCCCACAGCTCCTCTGATGCAGCCACAGCTGCCCCAGCTGCAGCACCCGGAGCACTGAGAGCCCCCAGGTGCCTTGTCCCGGGATGTGGAGCAGGTGCTGAGGACACTGCCCAGCATCCCTGCCCAGCTCACACAGAGCCCCTCCTGCAGGACCAGCCTCTGGCCCAGCAAAGCTCCTGCTCTGCTTCCCTGGCTTTGGCTCAAACCACTGTGGGTCTCCCTCCTTCAAAAACCTCTCAGCCCTTCAGGATATCCTCCAGCCCAGTGTGCCACCTTTCTGTTCCAGAGGTGGAACACCTGGAACACCTGCACACCTGTGGAGCAGAGCAGCTCCAGGCACAGTCCCAGCAGGCTGTGTCTTCAGGCATGCCAGGTGAGAAGCTTCCATGGCCAAGGGGCCTCCTGGGGTTGGGATCTCTGCATTCCTCCAGAGCAGAGGATGCTTGGAGAGGAAATCCCCACAGCTCCATCAGAGGAGTGCTCCTCCCGTAGGTGAGGGGACAGGGACAGGGACCTAAAGCAGCTCCTAACCAGGGCTACTGGGAATCACCAGGATGGGGTGCCACAACTTCTCCTGTCCTGCTGTCTCCTCGTGTCTCTGTTAGGGCTGGAGTGCAGGAGCCCTGCTGGGCTCTGGTGCCTCACTCTGTGGGGTGCAGGAGCCCTGCTGGGCTCTGGTGCCTCACTCTGTGGGGTGCAGGATCTCTGCTGGGCTCTGGTGCCTCACTCTGTGGGGTGCAGGATCTCTGCTGGGCTCTGGTGCCTCACTCTAAGGGGTGCAGGAGCCCTGCTGGGCTCTGGTGCCACACTCTGTGGGGTGCAGGATCTCTGCTGGGCTCTGGTGCCTCACTCTGTGGGGTGCAGGATCTCTGCTGGGCTCTGGTGCCTCACTCTAAGGGGTGCAGGAGCCCTGCTGGGCTCTGGTGCCACACTCTGTGGGGTGCAGGATCTCTGCTGGGCTCTGGTGCCTCACTCTAAGGGGTGCAGGAGCCCTGCTGGGCTCTGGTGCCTCACTCTGTGGGGTGCAGGATCTCTGCTGGGCTCTGGTGCCACACTCTGTGGGGTGCTGCAACCCAAGGGCTGCTCCGGGGCTGGCCCTGAGGGCCTGTGCAGAGCTCCCAGAGGAGCCCCAGCGTTACCTTTGTGTGGTGCTCTGCTCACTCAGGGACTGTTGGGTGGCCTTGAGGTAACTCTGCCTCCGAGCTGCAGTTTTCGGGGATGGTTTGGGGCTGGTTTCTGAGTCCTCGCTGTCATCATCCCCCATGGCTTTGATGTAGCTCCCGCTGCGCATGCGCCGGCACGGGATCTCGCTGTCCTTGTCCCGGGACAGCGTGCTGTTCCACTCCCCGTGGGGCACCTGCAGGAGGAAGGGCGGCATCAGCAGGTGGGAGGGAGGGCACAGCCCACCATCCTGGGACCAGCAGGATCGTGGGGAGCTGCGGACATGGTTGTGCTTCTGCTGTGGTGTAGTGGGAATAAGCAACACAATTCCTTCACAACCCTCCCTTAGCAGTTCATGCCAGGCAGCCCTTGCTTTGGTGGCCTCTGTTTCAGCACATCACAGCCATTCCCTGCCGCTGGACACCTCCATCCCAGACATGCTCACACGGCCAGGACAAGCTGCACAATGCCAGGCGTCACAGGGGGAGAGGGGACGGTCTCACTGGGCTGTGTGGGGCACTGGGACAGGGCTGGAGCTGGCTGTTCATCACACAGACCATGTCACTCAACATAAAAGTGCTGCTGTGGAGCAGGGCTTGGGGCTCAGAGCCCAGGCCTTCATGGGCTCTTTAAGGTTTTGAGTTGAATGTGACTCTGAGTGGCTGAAATTACTTTCTGAAACCAAGTCAGGCTCTCACAAGTCCCTCTAGAGCAGCTTGGGCACACAGACCTTGTGCTGGCCTCTCTGCTGAGAGATGAGAGGCACCTTGGGCATGAAAAGCACTCTAACCCCAGCAAGGTAACAACTCCACAATTAATTTAAGGCAGACACAGTCTCTTGTTCCCTCACTAGCCAGGAGCGAGCTGTTGGGGCCACGGGAGGCCTGAAGCACTGAGCAGCCACAGCAGGCACCATCCCCCTGCCCATCCCGTGGAGGGCACCAGAAGCAGAGCCAAGGTGCCCAGGACAGACCAGGATGAGCCACACGTGGTGTGGGACAAGTCAGGAGAGAAATGGGTCAGCCCAGGTTTCAGGAGCAAGCCTTGGCTTTGTGGCTCACTTAGATTGCTGCTGGCCTTTGTCCTGCCCTCGAGGACAAGGAGCAGCCAGGCCAGAGGTGAGGCTGCAGCCATGCCCATGCCACCCCAGTGCCAGGGCAGCCCAGACTGGGGCAGCGGCTGGGATGCCAAGGGGAGCAGTGCCCGCCCTTGTGCTGAGCACAGCCTGTGCTGACAAGAGATTCCAGCTTGGCTCTGCTGGATGGAGCTGCTGGACGTGCCCTGCTGCCCAGGGAGCCGTGGGGCTGAGCAGCCACAGCTCACAGTGCTCTGGGGATGCAGGGCTGTGCTGCAGCTGTGAGGAGCCAGCCCTGCAGTGCCTGTGCCCATCCCTGCTCCCAGCAGGGCTTCCCTGGCAGCCAGGGCCAGGCTGAGGCTGTGTCCGATGCTGCTGGGTTGGAGCACCTCCAGGTGAGGCTCAGGTCTGCAGGCTGTGTCCCGGTGCAGGCTCAATGCACAGCTCACAGCTGAGGGCTTGATCCTGCCCAAAGGGACTCAGCCCGTGTCCTGCCAGCCTTCTCCATGTGCCCACTCTGGAACAGACCCCAAACCAGCCCTGGGGCTGCTCTGGGGACAGGCCCCTGCCTGGAGTGCACCCATGGCCCAGCACCCACGTTCCTGGGGGCGTGGAACAGAGGCAGGGCTGATCCAGGTGTGTGGGATCCAGCTGGGACCCGAGTGCAGCCAGTCTCCCACGTGAGGCACACACACTGGCCAGGCCTCCCTGAGCTCACTGCTGCTGGAGTGGAATCTCCCAGCTCTTTCCACTCTGCTCCTGCCATCTTTAGGGTGGCCACAGCTCCCAGGCCAAGCCCACACCACTGTCCAGCACAGGGGCTGTGGCTGTCAAATCTCAGGTCCTGGTAAATGCAGGAGCTGAGAACCCTTTCCCTGCTGGGTGGGAGTGCTGCCTCTGTCTGTACTGGTGGCCTTGAGGCCAGGAGGGACCCACTGGCTCCAGCTGAGTCCTGCCTCTGGGAGGATCCCACAGGTCACTGGGATGCCTGGCTCTGACCCTTTCCAGAGGAGACAAGGACCCTGAGAATCACTTTTATATTGATCACCTTGGTGTCAGCTCTGACTGCAGACTGCATTTTACTGCCTTCTCCTCAGGCTGAGCTGCACCTCCTGCCTGTGGGGTCTGGGCCAGCATGGGCTGGAGAGGGGCAGGAGGGGCTGGAGAGGGGCAGGAGGGGCTGGAGAGGGGCAGGAAGGGCTGGCGAGGGCAGGAAGGGCTGGTGAGGGGCAGGAAGGGCTGGAGAGGGGCAGGAAGGGCTGGAGAGGGGCAGGAGGGGCTGGTGAGGGCAGGAAGGGCTGGAGAGGGGCAGGAAGGGCTGGTGAGGGGCAGGAAGGTCTGGAGAGGGGCAGGAAGGGCTGGAGAGGGGCAGGAGGGGCTGGTGAGGGCAGGAAGGGCTGGAGAGGGGCAGGAAGGGCTGGAGAGGGCAGGAAGGGCTGGTGAGGGGCAGGAAGGGCTGGTGAGGGCAGGAAGGGCTGGTGAGGGGCAGGAAGGGCTGGTGAGGGGCAGGAAGGGCTGGAGAGGGCAGGAAGGGCTGGTGAGGGGCAGGAAGGGCTGGTGAGGGGCAGGAAGGGCTGGAGAGGGCAGGAAGGGCTGGTGAGGGCATCCAGCCTGTGCAGAGCCAGTGCTGGATGGTGTGGGGCAGTGAGGGGTGCTGAGCCCAGCCCAGGACAGTGGGGGCTCTCAGACCTCAGGGTCCCACAGCTGCTCTGCTGCCACTGCTCGAGGGCACAGGCTGGGGCTGCTCAGTTCTGCCATGGCTGCTGCATTTGCCCCCTGGCCTCGGGCTCCCTGGGCACAAAGGCAGTTCCAGTGCCTCTCTCTGTGCTGGTGCAGCCCCAGCACTGCCTGTCCCACTGGGACCTTCGCTCTCCCAGGAACAGCCTCCCTGGGGCATCCCAACAGTGCCTGGCCCTCACCAAGCTGCCTTAATCCTGCTTTCCCTGCCTCTCCTCTGCTCTGTGCCTTGGCAAGGCAGCAGGGCACAGAGCTGCTCTCAAGGTGCTCGGCATCCCAGCTCAGCACTCAAGGGAAGGAAGGTGCTTGGGAGGGCAGCCCTGAATCCACTGCCCCACTTTGGAGCATCTCCACAGGTGCCACAGCTCCCGTGGGACAGAGAGCAGGACAAGTGATTCCTGAGTGTCACACCTGCAGGGACAAGCAGGTGTCCTCGGGGCCCTGCCAAAGCAGTACAGGTCCTTTGGGTGCTGTTTGGGGTCCTTTGGGTGCTGTTTGGGGTCCTCTGGGTGCTTCTGTGCAGGAGGATGTGAGGAGCCCGTCCTGCAGTGTGCAGCTCTGCCATGGGGTGACAGCCAGAGTGGCTGCTGTGATCAAGGACAGACCTGCCAGTGGCCAGTGCAGCCCCTCGGTGGCAGCAGAGCTCCTGGCAGGTGACACCCGGGGCTCTGGGCACAGACTGTGCCATGCCCAAGTGGGGTGAGGGCACCCAGGCCGGGCACAGAGCAGCTCCTCACAGCTGGTGGGGCCCTGCTGCCCTTCCTGCTGCTCTGCCAGGTGTGGCCTTGGCTCTGCCCGTTGTGCTTTGGCTGCTGTGGAAGGAGGGGGAGCAAGAGGATGCCCAGGTGCAGAGACTTTATGGGGCTGCAGGATGTGGGTCCTTCCTTGGGCTCAGTCGTGGTCCATGTGGTGCAGGGGTGTGGGATCCAGGCATGTGTCCACCCCTGGGGCTGGGCTCTGCTGCCACCACGGCACTGTCACCAGGTGTGTCACCACACTGCACTGTCACCGAGCGTGCCACCACCCTGCACTGTCACCAGGTGTGTCACCACCCTGCACTGTCACCAGGTGTGTCACCACCCTGCACTGTCACCGAGCGTGCCACCACCCTGCACTGTCACTGGTGCTGCCACCACCCTGCACTGTCACCGGGTGCTGCACAGTCCCCATTCAGCAGCCCCGTCTGCCTGTGCTGCTCTCCTGCCATGAGGGAAGGGCCACGGGGGAGGTTCCTCTGGGGCACCCGCAGTCCCTGGAGCCCTGACAGAGCAGGGGCAGGGGGAAGGGGAAGGGGAGCTGCCCAGCTGGGCTCTGGCAGGAGCTGCAGCGCTCCCTCCTCTCGGGGCAGGGCAGGGGGAGAGACTGCAGGAGCAAACAGAGTTTCCATCACACAAGTGCCAGCTCTGCCATGCACACACGGACATGCAGCACAGAAGCCCTGCTGAGCGCTGCAGGGCTGCAGGGCCATGCACAGGCTGCACTGCTGCGGGCACAGCGCTGCTCCCTGTCCCTCATGCTGTCCCACAGGCTCAGCCATGCCCTCGAGAAGCAAGCTGCAGCCAGGCTGTCCCTCTGGCAGGGCACCCTCGGGAAGGGCCTGGGCTGTGCTCCTGCTCCACAGCAGCTCGGTGGGGCTGGCGTGAGGCACTCAGCACAGGCGCTGCTCAGGCCACCCCCTCTGGATGATGAATTATTTTCAGGGCTCCTGGGGGTTAAGGAAGCTCTGGGGTGGTCTGGCTGTAGGTGGGCTTGGGGAGGCTGGTCTGGATGATGCATCAGGTCAATGGGGACTGTCCCCTCTGAGCCACCACACTGCCTCACTTCAGTGCTGTCTGCGGATCCACAGCTCCTGCTCACTCCTGCCTGAGCCATCTCCCACTCCAAGGAGCTCCTCAGCCTCTTTCCTTGTACTCTCAGCTGCCCAAGGGGCTCATGGGGACAGGGGGACCGGGGATGTGGAGCACAGCCTCCCTCCTTGGGGACTGTGCTCTGAGGATGGAACTGTGTCATCCTAGGGACTGATCCAAGAGTTCCCTATCCTGATGGGACAGGGCTGGACCTGGGGCTGGGCAATCACCAGCTACAACATCTGGCTATGGATGTTTCCAGGGCCTGGAAACATCACATGGACCCCCAACAGTTGCTGATGAATCCCCAAAATACCCCCAAAGGACCTTTCAAATGGGGCAGGAGAGGTGAATTCCCTCGGGTGCTGAGCTGCCCTGTTTGTCCCCATCCCATTCCTGCCCTCCCTTGTGCCCCTGCACCTCTGGCACCCAGTGGGCATTTCTGCCTGGCAGCAGTGCCCTCTGCAGCAGGGCAGGGCCCTGTGTCCCCCAGGCACTGGGAAAGCAGATCCTTGCTGTTCCTCACCCTGTCCCCAGGTGTGACAGGGGACATGTGGCCTTGCAAAAGGACATTCCCCACACACACAGGCTCCAAAGGTGACCTCTCCATCGCCTCTCCTGTGCCAAGGAGGGGCTGGGATACGATGGCCCCATCCTCCCGTGAGGTCCCTGAGCCCTGAGCCCTGATCTTTGGGGCTGGCATTGGACACCTGGGGACAAGGTGAGCCCAAGCACCTGTGCCCTGTCAGCTTGTGGGGACACCAGACATCATGGTTTTGGGACTGGGTGCCCGAGGTCCTGCTCTGGAGATGAACCAGAGGTGAACGGAGCACAGGGCCTGCCCCAGCACTGGGGATGTTGTCACACCCTGGTGTCCCCTGTGTCCCTCCTGCCACGCCACTCGCGGCTGTCGGCCGCTCCCTGCCCGCTCCGAGTCCGGTGGCGCAGGCTGAGCCCCTGGGCAGCGGTGCCAGGAGGATCAGAGCAGGAGGAGCTGGGCAGAAGCTCCCGCTCCGAGCAGATCCCTACCTGGGCGCTGCCTGCGTCGGTCGGCGCGGGGCTGAGGGCCCGCGGGTCGCAGCCCTGCGGGGCGGCCGTGTCCTCCCGGCCGAGCGGTGGCGCTGCCCAGCTGCTGGCCAGGCCCGTGCCGCCCGGCTGGGCCCACAGCCCTGCGGCAGGCTGTCGAGAAACGGAGGCATTACATGGGGGCAAGGAGCGGGGCAGCCCTGCACCCGGAGCCCAGGGCTGTGGGGCGGCCTGCTGGGCTCGGTGCCGCAGCTGAGGGAACAGCTGCTTGCCTGCAGCTCTTGAACCTCAAATGCTTAACGGGAAGGAGCAGGGGAAAGAAAAAGAAACCAGGCCAAGATCATTTTCCCTGCTGGTGTTCCTGATGCAGTCAGTTCAGTCCCTTGGAAATTTGATTTGCAGCCATGGCCAGCGAGGTATTGGAAGCTGAGTGTGCTTCAATAATTCATCAGTTTTTAAAGCCTCTAACCTGGCTGGGCACAGCCAGGGAAGCCCCTGGCACCTCTGCATTAAAAGGATGCTAGAGATTTACATGCACAGGCTGGTCCCCTTCTCCCCCCACCCAGGCCTGGCTTATTTGCCTTCATTCCTCTCTAGGGCACAACCAGGTTCACGCCGCTCCAGCGCCGCTTTCGGAGCTGCTGCAGAGCTGGAGCTGCAGGTGCCAGGGTTTCAAAGCAGCATCAGCCATGCAGGCCATGCAAGCGGGGCTGGCACTGCCCCGTGCCCACCCTGCCCGCTGGGCTCCTACCAGTGCTCCGGGGAAGCTGGGCAGGGCAGGGCTGGCCGGGCACGCCGGCGCGTCCTGGGATGCGCGGAGATAAGGGGGGAGCGTTAGTCAGGGCTGCTGATCTTCGGGCACAGGGGGCTCCGTGGGGCCTGGGGGCTGTGCCCGGTGACATGTGGCTCCTCAGCGTTCCTGGCCATGTGGGCACTCAGGGGAAACAGCCACATGGGGCAGCTGTGTCCCCACCTGCCCAGGAGTGCCCCTAGAACCTGCAGGGCCTGGGCAGGCAGTGGGGACACGTGGGAGGCCTGCAGGGAATGGGGTCACACCCGGCAGAGTGGGTGGGCTGGCATGACCCCTTCACAGGGACATGCTGGGACAGCTGTGGGAGATGGACCCCATTAGCATCAGTGTCCCTGCAGGAGGAGTAGGGGTCTGTTCCCAGGGCCCGCCCCAGCCCTCTCCTGGCAGTGTGACCTGAGGTGGCAGCTGAACCATGTGGAGATGTTGGATAAGGTCACACAGGTGCCCACCGAGAGGATGTCCCTGAGCTCTCGTGCTCTCCCTGCACGGAGCACCCCGGAATCCCCCGTGGCACCCACCTGCAGGTAGTGGTAGGCCAGGTCCTGGTGGCAGGACTTGGATTTGAGCAAGGCTTTGTCGATGGTGGCGGAGGCCTTCTGGCACACCTCCCGGGCATGGCTGAGCGTCAGCGTGGACCAGGAGCCCCGCTTGATGTAGTTGGAGTCGTTGTTGATGGGGATATTGGTGCAAGGGGTGACCTTGAGGTCGTTATTGCTCTTGGAGGATTTCAGCATGTGCTCGCTGATGGTGTTGTAGGCGTGCATGAAGTACTTTGGCTGGCTGTGGTCGGGCTGCCGGCCCAGCGTCATCAGCCCCATGGGGTTGCGGTAGCTGCAGGTGTCGCTGTCCAGGTTGTCATCGGAGCTCCACCAGCCCGAGATGTTGGACCTGGTCCTGCGCTTGGGCTCAGAGGTCTTGGCCCGGTCCTTGCTCTTGCTCCTCCGGTTTTGCTTGGTGTCATCTGCCCCCTTCTTCCCGTTCACGTTGCCCTTGGCGGGGCCCTCCAGGGACTGGGACTTGGCGAAGAGCTTCTGCACGGAGTGCACCAGGTGCCGGATGCGGCCCGGGCTCTCGCTGCGGTGCTTGGCGTCGCTGCGCTGGAACTGCAGCGTGCTGAAGCCGTCCCTGTGGATGGGCAGCTGCTTCTCAAACTGGTCGAGGAGGTTGGCAGGCAGGCGGTTGATCTTTGTGGCTTGGGCATGGCTCGGAAAAGGGTTTTCATCCGGGACCTCGAAGTGGGAGTTGTAATGGATGCGGGGGAAGGTGCTGCTGTTGGAGATCTGGTTGTTGAGCGGCAGGAGACAGTCGCCGTGGACGGTGTTCTGGGCTGGGAATCGGGGATCCATGGTGAAGGAGTCGGTGGGGCTGAGGAGATAAGGGTTCCTGTCCTGGGGGGCATAAAGAGAGTCTTGAGGGGAGTCCAGGTTTTCGGAGAGATGGCGGCTTCTGTTGTCTCCTAAGCCCTTCATGGTCCCGGTGCTTCCTAGACCATGGCTCAGGGACGGTGTGGCAGAGCCCTCGCAGACCTCCCTGCAGCTGGAGGAAGAGAGCAGATGTTGAGAGAGCACTGTGAACCCCTCTGGCGGCCCACTCCTCAGTGGGGGCACATCTCTGTCCCCCTCTGAAAGCAAATGCCACCATGGTTAAGGGACAAGGGAGAGAAGCAGGATGGAGAGGCAGGAGGGGAGGAGAAGGGATGTGAGGCCAGGGGCTGGAGAGAGCAGGCCCAGCAGAGGAGGGGCAGGATTCACGTTCCCACTGCAGCTGCAGCGCTCGTGTGCCTCAGTGCCCAGCCAAAGGCTGCTCAACAGCACTGCTGCTGCTGCACTGCTGCTGCATGTGGGTTTGGACAGCGTGACAGAGGCACTGCCAGCAGATCCCTGTTCTGTCCATCTGCTCAGCTGGGAGGAAAGCCTGCTGTCAGAGCCCAGCAGGTCCTGCTGAGCCCAGCCAGTGTGGAGCTGAGCAGCCCAGCTTTGCAGGGTGCCTGGTGTTCCCAGGTGTTCGCAGGGGATGGATCCCAGGGCTGGCACAGCTCCCACAGCTGTGCTGATGTGACACCATGGCAAACACCTCCTCTGCAGCCAGTGCTGCCTTCCTGGCAGGTTCTGCCCTGGAGCACAGTGTGTCAGTAGCTCCATAAGAGCTGAGGTGTTTCTGAGCACTCCGAGCCTGACCTGAGAATCTGTTGGCTGCTCAGACAATTATTCCTGCTGGGCTGCACCACTCCTGGGGAGCTGTGTCACCTGTGCCACTCTCCCAGCCAGCCCCTCTGTCCCCTCTGCCACAGTGAGGGGCTGGTGTTGGTCCCTTCCTTTCAGCAGGTACAGAATCCCTGTGGGTGGTGGAATGGCAGCTGGGACACAGGGATCCCCTGAGGGATCCTCACTGAACATCTCCCCAGTGGTCTTGCCCCATCCTGCTTGGTTCAGAGGGATCCTTAGCTTTACTGTGTCGTGCAGGGAAAAATGACAAACCTTTTGGGTTTGCTTAAAAGAAAAATCAATGAACATTTATATGCATTGAGCTGTCAATCAATAAGTTGATTTTCCATACTCAAAACCAACTTAAAACCACATAGTGTATAAATGAACTCTTATTTCCTGTTACATTTTAGCTTAGTTTCTTAGTTCCTTTTTGGTTTAGTTTGAGTGTTGCCCAAAAAAGAGAGAGTGACTTTTAACACATGCAGAGGGTATGTCCCTGTGAGGAGCACAGGTGGCAGTCTGTGCTCCTGCCTTCTCCCTTTCAGCCATGAATGGGTCTCCAGTCTCCAGGAACTTGTCCCCCACGTGCAGCCAGGCCAGCAAAGGAGTGGAGTGACCACTGCAGGGTGGCAGGAATCCACAGGCTTGTCTTCCTCACTCAGGGAAAAATGCATTAATAATGAAAAGCAGCCAGAGCTTTAAATAATTGTTTGGAAGCACAAAAAGAAAAAGAAGTGGAATTTATTCCAGGGCTTGATGGGCTTTGCAGTCTCCATTTAACTCCGTCACTCCCAGTGGGTTGGCAGAGCCAAGCTGGGCTTTGTAAAGCTGCAGTGAGAACAGCCTGTGCTTCCCACCCTGCTCCAATGGAGACCCCAGCCCCCTCCCCTGAGCCTGCTCTGAGGGTCCTGCCCAGGCTGACCTCAGAGCCCTGGGCACTGCCCACTGCTCCTGCACCCCTGGCAACTTCCCAGCGCTGCTCCCTGGGCATCAGGGCCATGGGGCTGCTCCTGACCCGGGCCCTGCCCCACGGCTGCTCCTTTCCTTTCCTCCTGCTCCACGCTGTGCCCTGCCCCTGCTGGGCTGTGCTGCTCTGGGAGTGAAGATTGGCCCCTCTCCCCAACAGAGACAGTGCCCTGGCATTTTGGGGATGGGGACATGGCCTGAGCTGGGAAGAGTTGACACCAAACTTGAACTGTCTGCCCAAACACCAAATGCAGCCTTAGCCTTGACTGGGGTCCAGCTGCTTCTGGACCCTGTGGGTGCAATCCTAATGCCCCCGTGGGTGCAATCCTAATTCCCCTGGGGGTGTGATCCTAATTCCCCTGTGGATGCAATCCTAATTCCCGCTGTGCTCTCCAGCAGCATCAGCTCCCTGGAGTCCCCTGCCCATGGGACCCACTGGGCTGGTGGATGTGGGGTGGTGCTGGCTGGGGGGTGCCAGCAGGAAGGCTCAGGCTGAGCCAGCTGGCACCCACAGTGCCCACAGAGAGCCCCAGGTGATGTTCCCAGAGGAACCCTCCAGGCAGAAGGGAAGGATGGGGTGTAGGACAGGCTCCAGGCTGAGCTATTGATCTGAATTCCAGATGGCTTTGGATGGCCAAGCTCCACCTGCACACCTTGGAGAGAAGCCCTGCAGGAGGCAGAAGCTCAAATCCTCCCTGAACCCCAGCCAGGCCCAGCTCTGCCTGCCACAGCCACTCTCCTTTCCCCCAGTAAATCCCAGTGAAATCCTTCCCTTGTGCCCAGGGCCCTCCTGCTCCGAGGGATGCTGTGGAACCAGGCTCACAGGAACCACCACAGGAACCCTGAGGAGACTCTACACCTGATTTGATTACAAAGGGATGGCTCTGGGTATTGACAGTAAATAGATCTTTGCCTTCTGAGAGCAGGTGATATTTGAAGCAGGAATCTCCTCCTAAGGCAGCCCATGACTGCCCTGTGCTCACTGGGCTCCAGATAAACCCAAACTGCCTTAGGAATCAAAGGAAGTGGGGACATGAAATGGAACAAAACAATGCAGATCAATGCATGCAGTGAAGGTCTGCTGTGCACAGGAGGAGCAGAAGGGCCAGGGCCAGGCTGGCTCCAGGTGATGGAGAGGCAGAGGGGCAGGGAGGAAACCCTGAGGGGCTGGGGATGAGTGGGAAAGGAGAGAAGAGAAGGTTTTGGAGGGGCAGGAGCAGAAAGGGTGGGAAGGTGGGAGCAGGGGAGGGCAGGGAGCTCCCTCTCTCCCAGACTTGTTTACCCCTGCCAGGGGTGGGCACTCACTGCTGTGTGGCAGAGTTCAGTGCTCCCTTCTGCTGTGGGGCTGTCCCAGGTGTGATCCTGCAGCCTGGCCTGCCTGCCCTGCAGCCTGTCCTGCCCTGCCTGCTCCAGGTGTGATCCTGCAGCCTGGCCTGTCCTGCTCCAGGTGTGATCCTGCAGCCTGTCCTGCCTGCCCTTCAGCCTGTCCTGCCCTGCCTGCTCCAGGTGTGATCCTGCAGCCTGGCCTGCCCCAGGTGTGATCCTGCAGCCTGTCCAGTCCTGTTCCAGGTGTGATCCTGCAGCCTGTCCTGTCCTGCTCCAGGTGTGATCCTGCAGCCTGTCCTGTCCTGTTCCAGGTGTGATCCTGCAGCCTGTCCTGTCCTCTTCCAGGTGTGATCCTGCAGCCTGTCCTGTCCTGTCCTGTTCCATGTGTGATCCTGCAGCCTGTCCAGTCCTGCTCCAGGTGTGCTCCTGCAGCCTGTCCTGTCCTGCCTGTTTCAGGTGTGATCCTGCAGCCTGTCCTGTTCCAGGTGTGATCCTGCAGCCTGTCCTGTTCCAGGTGTGATCCTGCAGCCTGTCCTGCCTGCCCCAGGATCCCTTCCCTTGGCAGCAGGGGAGGTGTGAAGTGCATCCCTGCTGGGGGCACGTCCCAGTGCCCACCATGGTGTCTTTGCTGCCTCCTCTGGCAGCCGGCCTCCCTCTAAGGTGGATTAAACTGTTTTCCTACATTTCAATCACTCTCTGCAATCCTTGGCACTTTGTTGAGACAGGGAAGGGAAAAGTCCAGCAAGATCTTCCCCACCATCTTTTAGATTCGGAAGAATGGAAAAAGCTTGATACTACATCTCCCAAATTCAAGATCCTGCAGCTCACAGACTGTCAGGGGCTGTCTCCAGTGTCCCTGCTGTGTCACCCTGCCCTGAGGCAGGCACCCCAGCAGGGGTGGTCAGCCCTGCACTGCAGAGGGGACACCAGGGTCACTGCAGGAGAAGATCTGTCCAGCAGAGGGGCCCAGCAGGGGCTGCCAGGGCCAGGACAGGACCCCTGAGCCCATGGAAGGGACTGGTTTCACCCCATTACCTCTGTTCCCCTCAGTCTGTTTCCTCAGGACTGCCCTTGCTCTTCCCAGCGGCTTTGCTGATGCTCAGAGGGGAGGCACTGACCTGACTTGAGCTGACTTATGGCACTTTTGTGTGCACCAGAGCCCAGCCAGAGGCAGCTGCTTGGGCCTGGTTCACAGCCTGCACCTTTGGGTGGGCTGCACCCAACCCCAGCACCTCCAGCAGCTCCAGACACCAGGCAGGGCCTGGAACCACAGAACAGAATTCCTGAGTGGTTTGGGGTGGAGGGACCTTAAAGTCCATCCAGTGCCACCCCCTGCCATGGCAGGGACACTTTGCACTGGAGCTGGAAGGTTGCTCCAAGCCCCAACCTGGACACTGCCAGGGGTGGGTCTCCAGGCACCACAGGCTGTGATCAGCTTCTGTGATCAGCTGGGGCCCTGCACCACGGGGGAACTGGGCAATGCCACTGCCCACCATGCCCCCTCCTCAGCTCCTGGAGTGGACATGGCTTTCAGGGGATACTGCTCTATTTCTATTGTCCTCAGTGTTGCAAATCCACCTTAGACCAGCTTACCTGAGGGTACAGAGGAGGCAGAGAATGGGGCAGACTCCCTGCCCTCTCACAGCCTCACCCCACTGCTCTCTGCTCCCCTCTGCTCCAGGATCTCTCTTTGCAGCTGGCTGGCGTTTGCCAGCCCAAACCATGGCAGAGGCCCTGGGCAGGGCTCAGTCCTTCTCACCAAGGCTGCCAGACCCAGGGAGCTCTGAGAGCACACCACACTCACCCACATTTCTGCTCCTTCTATCTGCATGTTGTAGCCAGAAGTGTTCCACAGGGGTGTGGCTGTGGCACTTGGGCACACGGTGTGGTGGTGAAGGTGGCAGTGCTGGGTCAATGGTCAGGCTCCATGGAGGCCTTTTCCAACCTCACTGCTTCCATGGGCACATCCAGCTCTGTGTGGCTGCGGAGTGTGTGTGACACAGTGCTGTGTGTGACACTGCTGTGTGTGACACAGTGCTGTGTGTGTGACACAGGGGTGTGTGACACTGTGCTGTGTGTGTGACAGTGCTGTGTGTGACACAGTGCCATGTGTGACAGTGCTGTGTGTGACACAGTGCTGTGTGTGTGACACAGGGGTGTGTGACACTGTGCTGTGTGTGACACAGTGCTGTGTGTGTGACACAGTGCTGTGTGTGACACAGGGGTGTGTGACACTGCTGTGTGTGACACTGCTGTGTGTGACACAGTGCCGTGTGTGACACAGTGCCATGTGTGACAGTGCTGTGTGTGACACAGTGCTGTGTGTGTGACACAGGGGTGTGTGACACTGTGCTGTGTGTGTGACAGTGCTGTGTGTGACACAGGGGTGTGTGACACTGCTGTGTGTGACACTGCTGTGTGTGACACAGTGCCATGTGTGACACTGCTGTGTGTGACACAGTGCCATGTGTGACACTGCTGTGTGTGACACTGCTGTGTGTGACACAGTGCCATGTGTGACACAGTGCCGTGTGTGACACAGGGGTGTGTGTGTGACACAGTGCCATGTGTGACACTGCTGTGTGTGACACAGTGCCGTGTGTGACACAGGGGTGTGTGTGACACAGGGGTGTGTGTGTGACACAGTGCCATGTGTGACACTGCTGTGTGTGACACTGCTGTGTGTGACACAGTGCTGTGTGTGACACAGTGCCGTGTGTGACACAGTGCTGTGACACTGCTGTGTGTGACACAGTGCCATGTGTGACACTGCTGTGTGTGACACTGCTGTGTGTGACACAGTGCTGTGTGTGACACAGTGCCGTGTGTGACACAGTGCTGTGACACTGCTGTGTGTGACACAGTGCCATGTGTGACAGTGCTGTGTGTGACAGTGCTGTGTGTGACACAGTGCTGTGTGTGACACAGGGGTGTGTGACACAGGGGTGTGTGTGACACAGTGCTGTGTGTGACACAGGGGTGTGTGACACAGGGGTGTGTGTGACACAGTGCCATGTGTGACACAGTGCTATGTGTGACACAGTGCTGTGTGTGACACAGTGCTGTGTGTGTGACACAGTGCTGTGTGTGACACAGGGGTGTGTGACACAGGGGTGTGTGTGACACAGTGCCGTGTGTGACACAGTGCCATGTGTGACAGTGCTGTGTGTGACACAGTGCCATGTGTGACAGCGCTGTGTGTGACACAGGGGTGTGTGACACATGGTGGCTGCCCAGCTGTACGGGCTGTGGGGGGGTGTACCTGTGACTGGGGTGCCCTGGGTGTTACAGGGCTGCTGCAGAACCAGGGAGTGCTGGGCTGGGGGCTCATTTCACCCTCCAGGGCAGCTCTGTGCTGCCTCCCTGCTGCCTCTGCCCCTGCCCTTGGCACACACAGGCCACACAAGGACTCCCTGTCCCCTCCCTGGCCACCCTGCTCTGCTGATGCAGCCATGGCTGCGTGATGCCTTGGCCCAGAAAAGGGCACTTGAAGAGCTCTCCAGATGGAACTGAGGCCCTGGCACAGGTGCCCAGAGCAGCTGTGGCTGCCCCTGGATCCCTGGCAGTGCCCAAGGCCAGGCTGGATGGGGCTTGGAGCAGCCTGGGACAGTGGGAAGTGTATCTGCCATGGCAGGGGGTGGGACTGGATGGCTTCAAGGTCCCTTCCTACCCAAACCATTCCAGAATTCTCTGGTTCCCTGATTCCATGTACTGCTGAGGCAGGGCTGGTCAGAAAGGGCTGGGAGCCACTGGGGTGATGCTCAGGAGATGCAGCAGCTGTGAAAGGGTCTGCCCAGAGCACACACCTCCAGGAGGAGGCCAGCCGGGCTGATGGGGCTGAGGGTGCCCTTGGGCTCAGCCTGTCCTGCCCCCTGCCCATCAGCTCCCCCAGGGCTGCACATGCCAGCCCAGCCATCCAGGCTGGCTGCACACACAGGGCTGCCTTTTGTACCTGGAGCCAGCAGCACGGTAAACAGGGCTGCAATCCGGGGAGGTGATTTGCCACCTGCAGGGGGAAAATGCCTCCCTCTCCTGCTGCAAGGATCTGCGAGCTGTGCTGCAGGTGACGTGGGCCTGCCCACGCCGAGCCCAGCGTTCCCTGAATTAGCAGGAGCTCTGGATGTGCTGCTGGGGCCGCTGCCTGCCAGAGCCCTGCATTAATGATGATTCAGAGTTCACAATCTGATCGTGGCCGATAAAAATAGCTGGAACAATTCCTTACACAACAGAGCCCCCTCCCGCCACGCTGCTGCCGGGATGCTGGGCAGAGCCGTGCCCAGGGATGGGCAGCAGAGAGCACTGCCCGTCCTGAGGGAGGCAGGGGCTCCTGAGAGGAGTTAGTGCCACCCACGGTGACAGTGCCACCAGGGAGCCAGGCACAGCAATGGAGGGGACGGCGGCTTCCAGCGAGCCAAGTGTGTCACCTTTTGGGGTCCTGCTTAGGGGACAGGGAGTCCTCAGTGGGGCTGCCCAGTGCCTGAGGGTGTCCAGGGCTCACCCTGCCCATCCTCACCCTGCCAGGCAGGGAAACAGCCAGTGCCAGCCTGGGCTTGGCTGTCTGATCCCTCAGCTGCCTCTCTGGGGAAGGATTTCCCCACATCCCTCCTCATGTGGGAATACATGGCTGGTGCCCTTTGAATGTGGCATCTACACACAGCTCCTGAGGCCCCGTGACAGCTGAACAGTGGTCTCCTGCTTGTTCTTCAGGCCAAGGTTGTCTCTGCCCACTGGTGCCAGCTGGGGTGATGAGAGGATATGATGTGACTGGCACCATCCCAAAATGACAAAGAGTAATTTATCTTAAAAACTCTAATTGCTACCTCTTTTTTTTTTTTTTTTTTTTTTTTGGTTGTTTGTTTGCTTTTTTTAATCTACCAGCAAAACCAAATGCTGTGAAAGTCAAAGGCTGTGATATGCCAAAGATTTTTTGACTTCAGGTGTTGTCTAAGCTGGAGGAGCAGATGAACTCCTGAGAGAGACAGAGAACTTATTTCCATGCAGATGTCACTGGTAATATAAGCAACTCTCCAGGGAACAAAACCCCAGAAATTCTGCAACCTATTTGTCTGTCCCTAAATAGAAGTTTCTCAAAGTTCTCCGTGAGACGGGATTTGCTCTGAATCAGGAAATGCAAAGCATTAAGTAGGTCAAATGAGACAAATGAGACAGATAAGAAAGGGAATTTTCAGGAAGGGAGCAGGACAGCTGATGAGGTGGCTGGAGGGGAAGGGCCAGGGCAGGAGCTGGATTGTTGCCTTTGAACCCCACGTGCAGCCTCTGCTGCCTTGCAGAGCACTCGGGGCACAGGCTGCTGACCACATGGGGCATGTTCCAGCTTGGCTGGAAGAGCAGCTAATGAGAACATCCTGGCCCAAAGCTGACCTGTTCTGGCCAGTGGTGCTCAAGGGGTCTGGAGGGGGTGAGGGAGTGTCTGCACAGCCCCCATGGAGCGAGTGTGGGATGCAGAGCCCTCAGTGCAAAGCCCTGTCCATGGCTGCCCTTGAGCTGCCTCTGTGCTGGCTCCCAGGGTGGAGGTGTCCAACCCTGCACTGAGAACTTGGGCCCAGGCAAGGCAGAGACTCTGCTTGGCCTCCGTGCTGGCAGCCTGCCCAGGCCCCATCTGAGCCCTCTGTGCTGCCAGAGCCATCAGCAGCCCCAGGGCCATGGCCCAGTGCCCCTCCCAGGGCACGAAGACCACGCTGAGGAGGAGGAACTTCAACCTGGAGAGGAGGAGACTGAGGTCACACCTCATGGGAGTCTCCACTGGGGGAAGGTGCTGAGCTCTGCTCTGTGTGACCAGGGACAGGACAGGGAATGGCTGGAGCTGGGCCAGGGCAGGCTCAGGCTGGACATCAGGGAAAGGTTCCTCATCCGGAGGGTGCTGGCACTGCCCAGGCTCCCCAGGGAATGGGCACGGCTCCCCAAGGAGTGTTTGGCCAGCACTGCCAGGCACAGGCTGGGACTGTCGGGGTGGCTGTGCAGGGTCACAGTTGGATCGATGACCCTTGTGGGTCCCTTCCAGCTCAGCTCACTCCACGATTCTCCGTCTCCTTGCCCTCAATGTGTGTGGCAGAGTTGTTACAGGATGCTCTGAAAGGCTGTGGCTGTCACTGCTGCTCCACCAGCTGAGCAAGGGCTCTCCTGTGCTCCAGGGCAGAGGTTCCCGCTCCCTAAATCTGCACAGGAAGCCAGGCAGGGCCCTGCCTGCGTTCGGGATGCAGCCTGGAGATGCTCTTGGCACCGGCTTTGCTCAGTGCCTCCCACAAAGCAGCTCCTGTAGCCCGAGGGTCCCGGGGTGCAGAGGAGCAGGAGGAAGAGGCAGCAGCTCCCGGTGCCCTCCCTGCGGGGCCGGGCTGGGCCGTGCGCAGCGCTCGGAGCTCGGAACATTTCCTTTGTCTCAAAGTGGGTCAGGCGGAGGCGTGCCGTTACCATGGCGATGGGCAGCACATTTCAGAACTTTATTTTGTGGGGCGTGGCGCAGGATCCGCCAGCAGACGGAGGGAGGGCTGTCATTGAATCACCCTCCAGCTTCCCTGCCCCAGGCTGCCCCTGCAGGAGCTCCACTGCCCTTGGGCACGCACAGAGCTGGGGCTGTGCCCCCCGGGCCCTTGGGAGTGCCAAAGGCACCTGGGGCCATCCCAAAACCACCCCAGGATCATCCCCAAAGCCACCCCGGGGCTGTCCCCAAAGGCACCCCAGTGCTGTCCTCAAGGCCACTGGAGCCATCCCCAAAGCCACACTTGGGCCATTCCAAAGCCACCCTGGGGCCATCCCCAAAGCCACTCTGGGGCTATCCTCAAAACCAACTTGGGGCTATCCTCAAAACCAACATGGGGCCATCCCAAAGCCACGCCAGGATCATCCCCAAAGCCACTCTGGGGCCATTCCAAAGCCACTTTGGGGATCATCCCCAAAGTCACCCTAGGGCCATCCCCAAATCTACCCTGTGACCATCCCCAAAGCCACCCCAGGACCATCCCAAAGCCACCCCAGGTTCATCCCAAAGCCACCCTGGGACCAGCCCCAAATCCACCCCAGGTCCACCCCCAAAGCCACCCGGGTCCATCCCGTACCTCTCAGCTCGCTGGGCTCAGCACTGGGCCAGACTCAGCATCCTGAGCACCGTGTGTCCCTCTGGGCTCCAGGGCTGTCCCTCATGAAGACCTGCAGGGCAGAGAGCAAAGGGGCCATGTCCTCCCAGGGGTCAGAGAGGTGTCTGTGATCCCTGTGGTCAGAGTTCATCTCCCTGACAAACATCCCACAGCCCAAAGCTGCAAACACTCGACTGCTCTGCCTGATCCCAGGCTGTGCCCAGCAAAGGGCAAATGGCAGAGGGGGAGGCAGAGGCAGTGCCCACAGGACAGGGAAAGATGTGGCAGTGGGTCCTGTGTCACTCTGGTGTCACATGGACTGAGAGGATGAGCTGGCATCAGTCAGGTGGGGAGGAGAACATCCAAAATGCTCCTTGCTGGGGGCTCAGGCCTGGGCACAGCCCCTTTGTGGGAAAGTGCTCTTTGTCTTCCCTTCCCTTGTTTGTTTATCATGGACTCACCATGCCAGGAGCCACTGAGCTGGGCAGGGGGACCTGTCACCGTCTGTGCCTCACCTCTGGGCTGTCCCCTTTGAGCCGAGCCCAGGGAGGCAGGAGGGACAATCCTGGGGACAATCCCCCTGCCTGGGGTGGCAGATGGCTCCTCTGGTGCTCCCCTTGCAGTGTCCCAGCACAGCAGAACCTGCTCTGACTGTCACCTCCAGCTGCTCACGGCCGCTCCCCCTCAGCCTCTCCCATCTGGTCACTGGGTGCAACTGTGCTGCAGCTAAAGCTGCTGCTTCCTCCTTCCCTGCCACCCCACCACGCTGCAAACCATGGCAGAAATGCTCCCTCTGTGAAAAACCAGCTGAATAAATTTGAGGAAACCCCCCAGGTTTGTTAGTGTCCCCAAAACCCCACAGAGAACACAGCCTGAGTCATCTGCTCAGTGCTGTTGGGCTTTGCATTGATTGTGAGCACCCACAGCCTCTCTGTCCTGCACTGGGAGCTGCTGGGGCAAACTGGGCAGCCCCTGCTGCAGGGAAGGGGGGCTTGGAAAAGCCATGGGAGCCAAAACAGGAGTTAGCCTTCCTAGGACAGCTTTTTCATTCCCACTTGAGTGGAGGAGGCCATCTGGCTTTGAGAAGGTCTGTGAGAGCTCAAAGAGGGGTGAAAACAGGTGAACCCCAGTTTCTGGGCTCAGATGGAAGGCTGGGACAAGGACAATCTCAGCAATTCTTTTAGGAAAGCCAGATCCAGGTGCTGGGCTTGACTCCCCCCTGGTGATGCAGAGGATGAGCAAAGCCAGAGATGAAGCAGCAGCTCTTTGTGCCCAGGATGGAGAGATGGGCACTGCAGGGCTCCTGAGGCACTGCTGTGCCCCTGCCACACCCAGCCAGAGGGGCACACACAGCCCGGGTGCCTGGCTGGCACTGTGCCCTCCTCAGACAGGCCAGCAGCCTCCCAGAACCCGTGCCAAGGAAGAGGGGGAGGCACAGAGCAGGCAGAGAGCAGAGGGCTGTGTTCACTCCAAGGCCCTCAGGGGGATATCCCAGCAGACAGAAGGATGGAGAGCCTGGGCAGAGCAGCAGTCTGGCCTCCTAAAGTGGGTACAAACCCTCATCATCCTCCCACTATGGCCCAGCACTGGGGAGGGAAATGCCAAAGCAAAGGGACGTGTCCTGGGACAGCCAGGCAGGGCATTCCCACGTGTCCCCACAGCTCCCCTGCCTCCCGCAGCAAACATCCCCTCTCTCCTGGCTGCCTTGCTGCTGCTGGGCTGTGAGGTCAGAGCCTGAGGCTGAGTGAGGCACAGGTGGCTTCACCCAGCCCAGGCCTCTGCTGTGGCCCAAGGGACACCTCCCAGGCCAGAGGCAGACATTCCCGGGCTCGGGGGTGTCCCTGAGGTGGCTGCCGCCACTCTGTGTGTGCCAGGATGGGCTGTGGCAGGGCCAGGTGCCAGGGACTGCACTGCACAGTCACCGCACTGGCACTGCCCGGCCCTCTCACAACTCTCCATGGAAAGGGAATCCCAGCACTGGGAGCTGTGTTGAGTTTGTGCCCATGGTGCAGACACAGAGCCACCAGCACAGCCAGTGCTGCCCCCAGTGCCAGCACCCAGCTGTCTCTGTCACCCTCTGTGTGACAGGGCCCTGCTCTAGTGCCACAGTGCTGGCATGGAGGGCAGCACCACCAGAGCCACTGATGGCCACCATGGAGCCAGCAGCACCTTCTGGGAATGGCCCAGCACCCTCCTGGCTGCACAGGCACCAGCACCAGCACCCTGTGGCCATTGGGGTGGAAGTGCCTGCCCAGAGCTGGCAGCACCCATCACGTCTGTGTGTGTCACCAGCACCCTCAGGGTGCCTCAGGCCCCCAGGAACAGCCAATCCTGGCACCCCTGGCACATCCAACGGGTGGGAGAAGCAGGGCCTGGGTGCCAGGTCTCCCCTCACCCAGCAGGTTCCTCCAACGAGAAAAGGTCATTGAAGCTCTGGAGCAAGAAGCATTTTGGTGTGGAGCACTGTTTTCCCCTTTGCATGCTGCTCTTGCACAGAGAAAATGGCACCATAATTGCTTTTAATTAATATCAGCATCAATGCCCAAGGAAATGCAAATGAGCAATTGTGTGAGCAGCCCAAGCACCCGATGTTACCAACCAGGCAGACACCTCCAGTGCCCCTTTCCTCCTCCCTCCACCCAGACATGGCCATTGTCCCCCTGTCCCTGCCTCCACTGTCCCTCTGTCCCTCTCTCCACTGTCCCCCTCTCTTGTCTCCATTGTCCCCCTGTCCCTGCCTCCATTGTCCCCCTGTCCCTGCCTCCACTGTCCCTCTGTCCCTGCCCTGCTCACAGCCGGGTGCTCAGGGCTGGGTGTGAGGGTGGGATGGAAGCTGCTGCATGGGAGGACAGGAGAGGGGA
Organism: Melospiza melodia melodia; assembly: GCF_035770615.1. NCBI lineage: Eukaryota > Metazoa > Chordata > Aves > Passeriformes > Passerellidae > Melospiza > Melospiza melodia. The sequence continues at coordinate 1,158,453 of NC_086212.1, forward strand.
CGGAAGGACAGGAGAGGGGCTGGAAGCTCAGGGCAGGGTGGGGGAGCATGGGCCAAGCTGGGCCCTGGTTTTCCAGGCAGTGAGGGCACAGGGTGCCAGAGGAAGCCATCAAGGGTCCATCCAGGACCCTGCTCTGCTCAGGGGTGCCTTGCTGATGAGCTGATGCCCCTTCAGGACAATTTTGGTGAATGGGGTCTCAGCTGCTCTGCAGCCAAGCCTCACTGGAGCATCAGCTGGTGATTGTTGTCCTCTTGGTCTAAGGGAGGAGGCCACAGCCTGCCCTGCTGCAGCCTGGGTGGTTCTATGGGGCTGGAGAAGGCCTTGAAGGATGGATCTGATGCTCCAGGTCCCACCCCAGAGGTGGCTGCAGGTTGGTGATGAAATATGGAGCATCAGAGTCTGCTGGGGCCTCCTGAGGAAGGCAGTGGGGTTTCAGCCCAGTGAGCAGATGAGGAGGGCAGGGTGGTCCTTCCCCCTCTGCCACTCCAGGGCACCCTGGTGTGTTCACAGCCAGGGCACAGCAAGGCCAGAGCTGGGCAGGTGCAGGTGGGCTGGGATCTAATTCCAGGGAAAATCCTGTGGAATGTTACAGTCAAACAGCAGCATCTTGGGATGGTCCCTTTGAGAAGAGAGGACCCTCCCAGGCTGGGCTGTCACCTCCTGCTCCTTCCTGTTCTCCTCCAGATTTGGACGAGCCTCAGCAAACCACCCACGGCTGCTTTGGGTAAACCTGAGAGGAGATGAAGCCTCCGTTCCAGGGAACAGGCACAGGGAGCTGGCAGCCAGCCCAGAGCTGGACCCAGAGCTCCGTGCAAAGGCTGAGAGTCCCTGAGGGACCCCACGAGCACAGCAGGGCTGGGGCATGAGCAGGCCTGGCACAGGGGCAGGGGGGAAGGGGTGAGGAGCAGGGCACAGCCCCACAGGCAGGTGCCCAGCAATGGCAAGGGGCTGAGCAAGGACCCCCTCCTGCTGCTGTCCCCAGACTGAACCCTCTCCAACACTTGCATTTACAGACTCAAAGATCAGGTACAGACATTGCCAACCCTTCTGAAACTGGCCATAACGCCATTGTGTGCAAATCCAGCAAGAGAAGTAATGAAAATAAATACTTGTGGGCTCTTGTAATCTCTGCACCATTTCTCTGGGTAAAACAAATGCATTGAGCTCCTTTGGGCATCCCAGAAAGAATCACCATGGAGGATGTTTGGGGGCAGCACCTCCAGGGAAGGACAAGGGGCTGCTTGGAGAGAGGGGAGAGCACAGGTGAGGTAGGGCTGAGCATAGGGCAGGAGATTGGTAGGCAGGATTAAGATCCTTCTGAGGAGGCATGGAAGGAAAATATGTGTGTGAAAACAGCAGAGGGAACAATGGAGCAAAGGTGGGAGGTGGGAAGTCCTGCTGAGCTGTGAGGAAGGTGCTCCCCTCCCCAAGGCCAAGGCTCCCACGCAGATGCCTCGTCAGCAGGGTCCTGTTGGGGCAGGGCAGCAGGGAAATGAGGTTACAGCACATGGAGTGGGCTGTTCCTGCTCCTGTCCCTGCTCTCCTGACAGGAGGCTGTCCCGAGCACAAGCACAACACACACTGATCCTGCTGGAGATGGAAGTTGAAGTCAGCGAGAAGCTGAGGCAAAAGATCAACCCTGACAACTCCTAGAGATCAAACCCCACATCAATGTCAACTGAGGGGAACCTTGGGGACAGAGTGGGGACCTGACAGTAGCACTCCTTTATACACAGGGGGACCTGCCAGACCTTGGGGACATCTCCTAAAGGAAGAAGACTTTGCAGAGAGAGACTTTGAGTGCCTGAAATCTGTTTGATTTGAAAGAAACATCACCCTCCCTCCTGCTAAGGTCTGATATTAAATTTGCCGCCACCAATTTACTAAATAAACACTGAGATAAGCTCTGCTCTACTCATCTGGTTCAGATTAGGTGTTAGACAAAACAGTTTCACTGAAAGAGGGCCAGGCACAGGAATGGGCTGCCCAGGGAGGAGGTGTGGAAGTGTTCAGCAGCCACTGGGATGTGGCACACAGGGATGGGGTTTAGGGGTGCCTGTGGTGGCACCAGGTTGATGGCTGGACTTGGTGATCTTGAAGGTCTCTTCCAAGCTGAGGATTCTGTGAGAAGGGAGCGTGGCCAGGCCAGCAGCCCTGGCTGGGAGCAGGGGAGGGCACTGAGGGTGGGGGTTACGTGTCCTTGCCATGGGAACAGCAGCAAACAGTCCTGAGACCCCAGGGCAGGAACAGGGGAAGGAGCTGGAAGGAGCAGAGCTGAGCCTCTCCCCAGGCACGGAGAGAGCTGTGCCCCAGCAGGGAGGACAGTGCTCCTGCTGAGGGACCCAAGGGTGGCACGTCCCCTCCCCAGGGCCATCAGGGATGTCTGTAAGCTGGGCAGCCTGGAATTGTGAGCAGGGATTCAGCACTGGGGCCACAGCCCAGGGACAGGAGCTCCCAGGAGAGGGCAGGGCACACCTGGGGCTGGGGCTGCAGGGACTGGGACAGGCTTCCCGAGGGCAGGGGGTGTGGGACAGACCACAGGACAGGAAACAGTGAGGGAGAACAAACAGGAGGGACTGGAGCCTGCACCTGAGTGACATAACAATGTGGAGAATAAAATTGGTCCAGACAAGGGACTTGGAGAGAAGAAATTCCCTAAGTGCCTTCCCAGCATTGCCAGGGAGCCTGATAACACACTCTGCTCACACATGGACAAGGATCTGACCTAGTTGTGCTCCTGAATCCTGGCTGGGAGCGTCACATAATTGGAGTGTTAAACCCAGCAAATGCTAAAATCAACAACTCCAGGGAGGAATGAGGGCGCCAGGGGACATCAGATGTCACGGCAGGCAAGGTCAGCACTTTGAGTCATACCCACCTGCAAAGCTCTCAGATCTGCTCCAGCCGAGGAAGACAGTGCAAGAATGCACAGGGCCTTTCCCAGGCTGGCAGCTGCTCTGCCAGCAGCTCTGTGATCTGCAGGTGAAACAGGCTCCCTTCTGTAGGAGAGACCAGTGCTGAGCACTGCAGCCACCAGGGATGTGCAGGGCACGGTGGCTCAACAGCTGGACACATCTGTACAGAATCCTGGCTAAAGGGAGACCCTGCCTCAGCCAGGGAAGGCAGAGGAGCAGGGCCTGTGTGGCACTCACAGTGCCCTATTGGAAAAGGGACTCAGTTTATGGCAGCTGGGTGTCTGGGAGGATGGTCACACAATCAGGGAGTCAGTAAAATCAGGAAATCCCTCTGAGATCCCCAAGTGCAGCCCTTAACCCAGCACTGCCGGGTCCACCCCTAACCCACGTCCCCAGGTGCCACATCCACACAGTTTTTAACACTTCCAGGGGTGGCACTCCACCAGTGCCCTGGGCAGCTGTGCCAGTGCCTCGCTGTGAGGAAACTTCCCCTAATATCCAGTCTGAGTGACTGTGGAAAAGAATGGAGGCATGGGCTGTGCTCTGTCCCCTACACCCAGCCAGGGACTGTCCCTGGCACTGCTGGCTCCTTCTGCAGCCCTGGGCTGAGCAGCACAGCCAGGGCACAGCGGGCTGGGACAGCCAGCCTGAGCTGCAGAGGGAGGAGAAGGCCAGAGGGGCTGGCTCAGAGCCACCTCCTGTGGCACCCAGCCTGTCCCCAGCCTGTCCCCACCAGGGAACCCTGGGTCCTGCTCCCGCCTGGGGTCAGGGGACAGAGCACAGCCCATGCCCCATGTCCTGGCCCTGCTGGGAGCTGCCCTGCTCTCCTGTGCAGGAACACCTGAGGGATCTGTCCTGCTCCCTGTCCCTGACACTGCCTGTCCGCTGGCCAGGGACAAAGGGCAGCATCTCTCATTGAGGCTGGGCACAACCTGACATGGCCACACCAAATTCAGCAAAAAACCCCTGAACCGGGTCAGACACACCACACAGGTGCCACAAAGCCCCACGCTCATGCAGTCCTGCTGAGGAGCCTCAGCTTTGTTCCTGCTCTGCCTCTGGCAGGGAAGGGACAAAGAAGCTCCTGTGTGACTCCTGGGAGAGGCTGCAAACACCCGGCCGGGCCTGGAGCAGGTCCCTGCTCTGAGCTGGGCCCGAGCCCCGCGCTGAGGCCACAGCAGCACCTTGGGCACAAGGGATGGAGCCAGGAGAGCAGGGCAGGGCCGGGCTCTGGGCTGGGCAGGGCCGGGCTCTGGGCTGGGCAGGGCTCTCTGCTCTGGCTGCTGTCACAGCGATGTCACCGCCTGCCGGCCATCAGGTCATGGCAGTGCGCAGGAGGCACAGGGCTGGTGGCCACAGGGCAGCGCTGGTGGCTGTGGGGTCGGGTTGGTGGCCACAGGGTCAGGCTGCTGGCCACAGGGTTGGGCTGGTGGCCGTGGGGTTGGGCTGATGGCCATAGGGTTGGGTTGATGGCCACAGAGTCGGGTTGGTGGCCATAGGGTCAGGCTGCTGGCCACAGGGTCGGGCTGCTGGCCACAGGGCAGCGCTGGTGCCTGCCAGAGGAGGGGCCGTGCCGTGCCCATCGGGGCTGCCCCAGCTCCATCACTGCAGAGCTGCCTGTCCCTGCCGTGTCCCTGCCGTGTCCCCTCGGCAGTGCGGAGGATGCTCGTGTTCTGAGAGCAGGGAGAGCTCTGCAGGTGCTGCCTTTAACGATTACGATGAGTAATTCCCTTTCAGTCCTTTAATCAGTCGCTTTTAATTAGCGTGCCAGTTGTTTTTTCCTTAGCAAACAGCTCTTTCAATGAGGGTTTTCGCTGCATCTGCTGGCTTGGGAAAACACTGCTCCCTGATGGGGCTGTGCGCTCATTCCTTGGCAGGAGCTTCCTCCCGTGGAGGCTCTGGGGCTGGGCTCACGTGCAGAGCATGGCACAGCTCCTGCTCGCCCTTGGGAAGCCCCTTGCTGCTGGGATGGAGCCATTCCTGGAGGTGCCCTGTGCTGGTGGCATCCTGGGCATTGCTTGTTCCTGAGGCTCCCCTGCAGGCAGGGCCATCCTCCTCATCCACACCCCTTCCAACCTTTTCCATTTCTCCTCATCCACACCCCTTCCAACCTTTTCCATTTCTCCTCATCCACACCCCTTCCAGCCTTTTCCATTTCTCCTTTGAACTCCCTTAGCTCTGTGACTCTGGGATCTCAGGGCAGCAAGTTCCACATTGCTGCCTGTGCAAGAGGATCCCACTGTGGTTCCTTGGGATGCTTTGTCCCCTGCTGGGGAACAGAGTCCCCCCAGCAGCTGCTCCCTGTGGGTCAGGCTCTATTTCCCTGCCCCTCTGCCAGACACAGAGGTGCCCTCGCCTGCAGGGGTTTGTTCATGGTGCAGGGGTTTCCCTGCTGCTCTGCACCCCTGGGCACTGCTGCCTCTGACTCACCCAGCCCCACATTCAGAGCAAACGCCCCAGTGCTCCTTCCCCTCCTCAACTCCACATCACTGAACTCCTCCTGAGCTCGTCCTACATTCATGGCAAGATCCAGCTCTGAGGCAAAAGATTTGCTTCCATTTTCCCTTGAATAATAGCCTGCTTTTGGATGGGTTTTCCCTCTCCTTGGGTGGGTTTTTCTCTTTCCCTGGGTGGGTTTTTCCCTCTCCCTAGGTGGGGTTTTGTCTCTCCCTGGGTAGATTTTTCCCTCTCCTAAGGTGGCCTTTTCCCCCTGCCCTCAGAGGACCCTGTCCCTTGCTCCTGTGCCCTCTGGAAGCTCTGTCTCTCGAGGGGTCCCAGCCTCTCCCCTTCTCCTGCCCAGGGCAGGATGTCCAGACTGGCCCAGCTTCCCATGAGTCACCAGCAAATCCCAGCTTCCTTCTCCGGGCCCTGGCACCAGAGCCCTAATTACAGGGCAAGACGAGCGGAAACAAGCTTATTATTTACCAGGCTAATGAAAATTAATCATGCCTCCCCCTCCCTTTCCTGGGAGAACAGTCACGGACAAGAAAGCAGATTACAAAAGCATTAGAGGTGCCTGCTGTGCTGGGCTCTGGCACTGCCTGAGGGCCGTGTGGGGCTGTGCTTGCAGGCCACCTGGAGCTCAAGGGTTAAAGCTGCCCCCCAGTGCTGCCCGTTCTCCCCCAGTCTGCTCTGGCTGAGGCCGGCACAGATGGGGCTGGGGGGCACTGCCAGCCAGGCTGGAGAGCCCTTCCCTGCCTGTCCAGGCAGCTGCTGCACCCCTCTGGCATTGTCTGTGTCCCTGCAGAGAGCAGTGTGGGGCGCAGAGGGCAGCCCAGGGCAGTTCCCAGCACAGCCCCGTTTGCTGCATGCAGGCAGCCAGCGGCTCCAGGCAGGGAGATGGGGAGCGAGGCTGTGTGCAAAGCCAGATGGAGCAAAACATGACAAGGACTGGCTCACGTGGCACAGATGTGGGAAACCAGAGCACCCTGTGCCCACTGGAGCCACTGCTTCTGGAGAGAGTGCTGCAGCACAGGGATGAACTCTGGCAAATGCAAACCCCACCAGCCTCACTCAGTTATCACTCCCACTCAAAATCAGAGTGGATCAGAGCTGGGTTAGGGAGAGTGAACATGAAGGGGAAGGGGCTGCTTTTGCAAGAATTCAGAGGGAAAGCTGCTGGGTTGGAGTGTGCGGCAGTTTGGCCGCTGCAGCAGCAGTCGGTGTAACTCAGATTTGAGCAAAAAAGGGAAAACCTGAGTGATTCCTTCCCTGATAACAAATCCTGGGTGATTCTGTGGGATTCCAGCAGGGACGTGAGGAGTTGGTGTGGTTTGTGTGCAGCTGAGCAGGTCCTGGGGCTGTGTTGGCAGCCCCAGGAGATGCTGTGCTGGTCAAAGAGGGCTCTGCTCATCTCTGTGTGGCACAGAGAGGGCTCTGCAGTGAAATCTGCTCTTCCCAAAGCCCCCCAGCTCGGGGATTTGCTGCTCTGGGTGTCTGGGCTGTGCCAGCATCCTGCTGGATATCACCCTCACTGATAGAGGAGAAACTGAGGCATAGGATGGGGACAGGGAGAGAGCTGCAGCCTGCTGAACCCTGCCAGGAGCTGCCCTGTGCTCCAGCTGGGGAAGGAGATGCCAGGCAGGCAGCACTGCACACCCAGTGCCCAGAGCTGAGCCCAGAGCTGCCCAGCCTGCCTGCCAGGCTGACCACAGCCCTGCTTTTCCAGGCTTCAGCATCCCCCACAGCCACGATCAGCCTCCCTCTCCCTGAGGCTGCACAGGCTGGGAGTGAGGGAGACAAGGAAGGCGAAGATTGCCTGGATCAGGGTATGGGATGGAGGGAGGGAGGTGAGGCAGAGCTGCTCCCTGCCAGGCCTATCCAGGGCAGTGTTGCCCACCACAATAATTAACTGTTACTGTGAAGAGGACAGGAAAATGAGCAGGAGGTCAATTTTCCATTTCCCAGTTGTGCATAATCAGTTGCAAGTACACAGCCTGAAAATAAATCTCCATCACGCTCGTTACCTCTTAATTAACATCACCAGCTCCAACACCAACTGCCCAGGCCAGCCCAGCCCCTGCCGAGGTGCAGTGACATGGAGCCAGGGCTGGCCAGGGCTGCTGGGAGTTCTCCAGCTGGAAATCCCAGCCCTGCTGTCCAGCATGCTGGACCTGCCCTGCTCAGACAGGAAAGCTCTGCTCCAGGAGGGGGAGAGCTCCTGCATCTCCCCAGAACCAGCTGCTCTGGGGGCAGCTGGCACTGACAACTGAAAGGAAATTGGGGAAACAACTGGAGTTTGTTTTCCTTTTGCATAGATTGGAATAAAGAAGAAAAGAAAGTCCTGTGGGTGAAACATTAGATTAGAGGGATGGAACCTCATTCATGAGGAAAGGCTGGGAGAGCTGGGGATGTTCAGCCTGGAGGGCAGGAGGATCCAGGGGGGGCCCTGAGCCCCTTCCAGGGCCTAAGGGGGCTCCAGGAGAGCTGAAGAAGGACTTTGGACAAGAGTCTGGAGGGACAGGACAAGGGGAATGGCTTCCCACTGCCAGAGGGCAGGGATAGATGAAATAGGGGATAGGGAAAAATTTCTTCCCTGTGAGGGTGGGCAGGCCCTGGCACAGGTGCCCAGAGCAGCTGTGGCTGCCCCTGCATCCCTGGCAGTGCCCAAGGCCAGGCTGGACAGGGCTGGGAGCACCCTGGGACAGTGGGAGGTGTCCCTGCCATGGCAGGGGATGGAATGAGATGAGTGTTAAGGTCCCTTTCAATCCAAGCTTTCCATGATTCCCTTTCCCATCAGTGGTTTCCCTCACAGGCTGTCCCCTGCCCTGCACCTGCAGCAGCCCTGTCCCCGGTGAGCTGGCACAGGGAGGGCACAGGGGCTGCCACCCTCAGTGAGGGGAGGAAGGAGATGGGGGGATGCAGGAATCCAGTTCTGCTCCTGCCACCCTCCCACCTGGCTCCTCCCTTCCAAGCTCTACGCAAACATCAACTCATTAATCCTCCAACCCTCGGGAGGGGGAGACATCGCAGGGCTCTGCTCCAGACACCTGATAAACACAAAGGGAGGCCCGAGGGGATGCCAGACAGGGAGAACCTGCAGGTCACAGGAGTTCCTCTGCTCCTCCTGCTGCTCCTGGCAGCGCTGGGCAGGCAGGGCACGTGCCAGGAATGATCCTGTGCTCTGGCATGGAGGGGCACTGCCATGGAGGGGGGGTGCAGGGCAGAGCAGGGAACGTGGCAGAAATATGAGAGATAGTGAAACTGGATGAGAATGGGAGGAAGAAGATGAGCCCTGTTGTCCAGACAGACAGACAGACAGACATTCTGTTTCCAATTCCAGCTTTGATGGAATTTTGTAAGTATCATGAAATTAGCTGAAATGGAAGGAAGCCCTGACACTGCTGCTGAGGCATCCTGGAGGGAGGTATTGACAGGAAGCACATTGACTTTAAAAAAAATGGATTTTGACTTGCTCAGTTTGGCAGGTGAGCTCCCCAGAGGATCTGGAAAATCAAACCGTGGGTTTCAGCCTGAACATCCCCAAACACTGCACCAGTTCTTGTGTCCTTTAGCTGAGCTCTTTCTTCTCCACCCCCGTGTTTACCCAGGAATGCATCAGCAGGCAGCTGCTGCAGCCCCTTCCTTTCACACAAGCCAGGCATCCCCGCGATTTGCAGCCTGCCTCTGATCCCTCACTGGGATTGGCCTCTCTGGAATCCTGCATTTGTGCTTCCTTGCCTCCATCCCTAAACCCTCCTGGGGCTCCCTGCGTGCCAGGATCCCACTCTGTGCTCCCCAGGCGTGCCCTTGGGAAGGGCCCTGGCTGCAGGAACCTCCCCTGCCAAGGGATGCAGCTCCACGAGGGTTTAGGGATGGAGTCCCACAGCCCCCTGAGCTCCTGGGGCTCACCCTGCCTGTCCCAGGGGTCCCCAGCCCGGTGGGACCCCCAAAGCCCAGCCAAGGCCCTGCTGCTTTCCTGGGAGCTGAGTTCAAGTGCTCCAGTCCAATTGTTTCCAGGAGAGCTCTGCCTGCTGTGCCTGGAACCAGAGCTGCTGAATCTTTGAACACAGCAGCACGGGAAGGCAAAACCAGAGCCCAGGGGCTCCTCCCGGTCCCTGCCCAGCTCTGCAGAGACACAGCCCTGGGTCTCAGTCCCTTGGGGGGTTTCCTGGAGATGGAGAACCCTGGCAGAGCCCTGCCATGGCACTGGCTGGATTTTTGGGCTGTCCTGGAGCCCCAGCTCACACAGACACAGGCACTTGGCAGAGGGGGATGTGCTTTGCTCTGGTTCCCCAGCACACAGAGGCAGATTCTGGGGTAATTCCTCCCTCCTGCCCCAACCTTCCCCAGGGGAAGAGCTCCATGAAGGTTTCTGCCCAGCTGCCCGTGCCCAGGGACACCTCACTGCTCCCCAGAAGCACAGGAGGCTTTGCTCTGCTGTGTTTCCCCAAGAGCTGCTGGTCTGGTGCAGCTCAGGAGAACCCCAGTGGGAAAGGGAGGGTGACATGTGCAGGGTGGCAGGACAGCCCTCTGCCCAGGGTGGTGACGCTGGACCTCCAAAATCCTCCCCAGACAGAGGGATGAAACCCCAAACCCTGATGTTTCCAAAGCAAAACCCAGCCAGGAGGGATGTGTGCCCTGGCTGCCAGCACACAGGCTCCAGGGACCTGAGGCCCTTCTGAGGGAGCTGTGGGCTCTCCTTTCTCTCTCACAGGACAGCTTTTAGCAGCCTGATGCCATTCTTACCATGCCCTGACCCAAAGCACAGCCACCCCAGCAGCAGACAGCCCCTCTGTGCCCACCTGGGCAGGGCTCTGCAGGGCAGTGCTTGGCTCCCCTCTGCTCCCACACAGCCCTGTCCCACCTGGGAGGGGACACAGGGAAAGAAGAGCCTTTCCCAGTGTGGCCATGGGCCTCTATCAAGAACTTGGAGTGCTAAAGTCACCCTTTTACCCTTCCACAATCTCCCAGAGAAGCTGTGGCTGCCCCTGCATCCCTGTCCAGGGCTGGGTTGGACAGGGCTTGGGGCACCCTGGGTAGTGGAAGGTGCCCTGCCCATGGATGGTTTTAGGGTCCTTCCCCACCCAAAGCACTCTGTGATCCCTGCAGTGCCTCCTGCAAACAGCTGGGAACAGCTGTCCCCTCACCACAGAGGGGGAAAGTGAGGCAGGCAGCACCCCAGACAGGTGTGCAGGGCTGCATGCAGCTCCCCAGCTCCCTCCGTGCCTCTGTCCTGCCAGCCCAGGATGGCAGAGTCTCAGTTTCAGTCCCTGCTGTGGCAGCAAATGGGGAATGAATGCAGCTGTGCAGCCCCTCGGTGTCTGCAGCTCAGGCTGGAGCACAGCTGAGGCCAGAGGTGGGAGGCTGAGGAAAGCCCAGGGTTCTGCAGCTGGAAAAGATCTGAGTTTGCCACTCCAGGAGAGTGATCTGGGGAGGGGATGGAGTCACGGAATCAGAAAAGCACCAGGGTTGGGAAAGCTCTGTAAGATCATCAAATCCAACCATTTCTCCAAGCCCACCATTAACCCATGTCCCCAGTGCCACATCCACACCCAGCAATGGTGACTCCACTGCCCTGGGCAGACTCCTCCACTGCCTGACCACTGTTTCCATGGAGAAACATTCCATAATATCCAACCTAAACCTTCCCTGGCACAATTTGAGGCCGTTTCTTCCTGTCCTAGAATATTTGTGGGGACACCAGCAGCCTCTGCAGACCCCTCAGTGCTTGGGGAACATGGGTTGAGCATCAGTGCCCCCATCCCCAGGTTTGCAGCCCACATGCCCGAGGTCTGGGGTGCCCAGGTGGCTCCAGCCTCTGCTCCAGTTTGGGGATCAGGAAACAGCTGGAGCCAGAGGAGCTCCCATGCCACTGCAGATGGCACAGATGTGCCAGCAGGCCCACAGGTGACACAGCTACCCCTGAGCCTCAACCAGCCCCCAGACTCACCCTCTGCCAGAGCCCGGGAATGCAGCCCTGGCAGCCAGGGCAGGCTGGTGGCAGTGCTGGTGGCACCCAACAGCTCAGGAATGCAGCCCTGGCGGGCAGGGCAGGCTGGTGGCAGCCACTGGTGGGCACCAGCAGCCTGGGAACAGGCACAGGGACTCTCCTGCAGCCCTGGGTGAGGCAGACAGGGCTGAGGTGCAGTGGGAGGACAGGCTGTGGGATGAGGAGGGATGCAGCTGTCTCAGCACACACACAGCTCCAGGAATCACAGGGAATTCATGTGAGCCCTCATCCCCAGCCTGTCCCGGCAGCTGGGGGGGGGTTCTCCTCTCCCAGTGCTTGGCACAGTCCTGGCACAGTGACTGAGCCCCAGGGTGCAGCTGGGGTGGCAGGAGGGCTCCCTGGCACTGCCCCCTCCTCTGTGGGCACCCTGCAGCCGTGCCCAGCTCCCTGTGCAACCTCCTGTGCTCAGGTGGATCCTCCCTGGTGCTGGGGCTCAGAGCTCTGCTGAGTCCCCTCATTGAACACTGGGCAGTGTCCCGAGGCTCTGCTGGCATGAACCCCTGGCATGAACCCCTGCCTGCAGGGCTGGCACTGCTGTGCCCCAGCCAGGACAGCAGGCAGGGCTGGGGGGGCCCTGTGCCAGCCCCACTGCCCAGGGAGTGACCATGGAGAGCCACATCCACTGGGTCAGGGACAGGACAGGGAGTCAGAACCAGCCCTGGGCTCACCCCAGCAGGGCAGGGACACACCTGGGGCACTGACTGCTCACAGGACAGGCAGGTTATAAACAGCCAAAGCCTTTCAGCCCAAATTTGCAACAGATGTGCCTCAAATGCCTCCAACAGTGTCTGAGAACCAGGATTCACAGCCCCAGCCTACACTGGCACACCTGCTCTCAGCAACTCCCCCGCTCCTCCTGTCCCCACCATCGCTACAGCGCCTTCCACCTGGCCTTCAGACAGAAGGAAAGGAAGAAAACAGCAGCAGAATTCTATTTTTTGCCTTGCAAATGCTGGTTTGCAAAGCTGAGCTGGCCACTGCTCCACAGGTGAGGGGGTACCTGGCCTGATGCTGTTGGGCCTTGAGACCCCTGCAGACTGCCCAGCCTGGGCGGGTGAAGCACAGGGGCTGTTCTGTCACACAGCAATTCAGACCCAAGGGTGCAGGAGCCCCTCTGGGCACCACAGCAATGCCCCCCACCCTTAGCCCAGCCAAGAGCCCCTCTGGGGGCCCCTACACCCTGAGTCCATCCAGAACCCCCTCTGGAGGACTCAGCATCCTCCACATCCCTGAGGGCAGCCTGGAGCCTCTCTCAGCCCAGCTCCAGACGCTGCTGCAGGGCAGCTTTGCATTCCACAGGAAATGACCAAACCTTTTCTGCAGCCCAGAGCTCAGGCTACTCCTCCCCAGAGCACTTTCTGGTGCATGAACACTCAGCGTGGGGTCCCCATGCCCAGCTCCTGGGGTCACCCAGCCTGCTGTGCTGTGTTTAATCAGCAAAGCTCTGGGGTGCCAAACAGCTTGGAAAGTCAGAAGGCAGCAAATAAACCTCGACATGAGGTGTGTACAATTTCCTCCCTCTGTGGCTCTCCAGAAGGCTGAATGTGACACCTCAGCACCCAGAAATGCTTGTCCTGTGCCCATTTCTGAACCCACCTCAGTGCCCCTCTGCAGAGCAACTCCTGAACTCCCAGAGCACGGCAGAGCTGGGCCCAGGGCTGGGCTGTGCCAGGGAGGACACAGTCAGTGCCATCTGCATTGCCCATCCCTGGGGACACAGCCAGTGCCACCTGCATGGCCAGTCCCTGGGGTCACAGCCAGTGCCATCTGCATGACCAGTCCCTGGGGACAGAGCCAGTGCCACCTGCATTGCCCATCCCTGGGGACACAGCCAGTGCCACCTGCATTGCCCATCCCTGGGGACACAGCCAGTGCCACCTGCATGGCCAGTCCCTGGGGACAGAGCCCTGCCCTGGGTGTCAGCAGGATGGGTCCTGGGGAGCACAGCCTGTCCCTGCTCAGGCTGGCAGCTCTCACCCTGCTACAGGTGAGCCCCTCTCACCCCCAGCCCCTGCCATGCCCTGCAGGGACGCTGCTGGGCATCCAGGGCTGTCCCCGTGTGCCCATGCCCACACACCCCTGCTGACACGGGCCACACACCGGGCACGTGCTGACACAATTCCCCGGGCTGTGACAATGAGCCAGAGCCACCACAGTGCCCACGAGAAGGGGAGCAAAGGAGAGGGAGACAAACCCTTTGCCCAGGAGGGCTCAAGTGCCAGCAGCAGGCGGGGGACATGCAGGGTGACAGAGCCCCTGACACACAGGTGCCCTGGGATCGCCTGGCTCCCTCTCCAGAGCTCTCCTGGGCACATGCCAAGGGGCTGCCTCCCCAAAGCCACTGATGGCAGCAGGACAGTGCCTTTCCTACCTTGGCACAGGCACCACTGCTCCCTGTGGGCCAGTCCCTGTGTGGCCCTGCACAGGCAAGAGCAGAGCAGGAGGGGACACAGCTGCCTGTCCAGCCACGGCCCCAGGGGCTGCCTGCAGCCCACCAGCCTTGTGGCACGGGGGAGCTGGGGGTACCTGGAGGGGCTGGGGGTACCTGGAGGGGCTGGGGGTACATGATGGGGCTGGAGGTACATGATGGGCTGGGGGCTCATGGTGGGGCTGCGGGCAGCTGAAGGATTTGGGGGCACACAGAGGAGCTGGGGGCTCATGGAGGGGCTGGGGGCTCATGGAGAAGCTTTAGGCAGCTGAAGGATTTGGGGGCACACAGAGGAGCTGGGAGCACACAGAGGGTTGGGAGCTCATGGACAAGCTGTGGGCGCATGGATGGGTGGGGGCAGCTGAAGGATTTGGGAGCACACAGAGGGTTGGGAGCACACAGAGCGTTGGGGGCTCATGGAGAAGCTTTAGGCAGCTGAAGGATTTGGGGGCACACAGAGCATTGGGGGCTCATGGAGGAGCTGGGGGCACACGGAGCAGGGCTGGCAGCAGCAATTGTCCTCTGGGCACCTCCTGCTTGTGCCACCCAGCGTTTCTAATGAGGTGACACTGAAAGGTCACGCCTTCTTCCAGGGATGATTCTGCACCTGGGCTCTGGAGATGTTCTTCTCCAAATCCCTTTTAAGTCACTTAAACCTTTTTGTGCCTCAATTCCCCGTTGGTAAAGTGAGGCTTATCCCATTTCCTCTGCCTGGCTTGCCGGGAGAGCTCCTAAGCCCTGCAGGGCTGGAAAAGGCTGTGCATGAGGATTTCTGTCTGCCTGGCACAGTGGGGCCCGGCCTCATTAGGGACTAACGTGCTCACTGTGCTGTGTCTGGCAGGCAGAGCCTGATGCTGTGTGCTGCTGTGCTTGGGGCTGGCAGGGGAGCAGGGCTGACACTTCCCAGGCCTCCTTGGCATTTTGATCCATTCCCATGGAATGGGGGCGGTGGGCTCAGCTCAGGCATCCACAGACACCAATTTACCTTGTGCCATTATCTGACAACAGACTCGGAATAAGGAGTCTGGATGGGTGAAAAACTCCCTTCCAGGGCAGGGGGGCTACAGTGCTCCTGTGTTCACACATATTTACACTGTAGAGAAGTACAACACCTCAAATGAGAGGGGTGGTCACCTAAAAACACCCTCCTGTCACACTTCCCTTGCTGTGTCCCTGTGCCTGTCCCTCAGGGATAGTGTGTAAGGATGTGAATAACCAGAGATCAGCCTGAGGAAACGAGGTGGTGCTGGCCTCAGCTGCCCCTAGGCACCCCTAAAACCACCCTCAGACCTAAAAACATCTAAATCATCACAGCTGAACATTTACCCCTTTGCTCTGCCCCCTGGGGGAGCAGCAGAAACTCCCCAAAGGGTGAGCAGGGTAAGGGGGCTGCTGCACCAAGTGTCCCCTGGGGAAATCTGGGGATTGTGCAAAACTTGTTACAGCTGTGGAAAGGGAGGGATCTTGGTAGAAAGGGAGGAACAGGCATTCAGGCTGTCCTGCCTGCTTGTTTTCCCATCTGGTGCATCCCATGTGGTCACTGGAGATGTTCACAAACTCCAGAGTGGCCTGTGAGCGCAGCAGGCTGTGCTGGAGTCACACCCTGGGGGTCTGAGGGCCTGGGAGCAGATTCCAAGGAGGCTCAGGTGGGCTCTGTCCCTGAGCTGTGAGCCTCAGGAGCAGGATGGGCTGTTCCTGTTCCTCTGTCTGCCCTGGCTGTGGCTGTGTGCCCAGCAGGGACCTGGCCACAGTGCTGGGAAGATTCCCTTTCTCAACCACATCCCTGGGCCCTTCAGCCCACAGCACTGAACAGTTCTGGCCAAGGACAAGCTCAGGAATGAGCCCTAGGGCAGGAGAGGCTGAGAAGCCCCTCAGTGCTGGGCTGGCAGGTGCTGTGGGAGACTCCTGCAGCTCAGGGTGTCACTGTCCCACTGGCACAGCAGCCTGGTGAGCACGCCAGGCAAGCTGCTGCTCAAAGTGATGTGTGAATGTGAGATGAGAATTTATTGAGCTCTCCTTAGCCCAGTCTTTGGGACCATTTGTCTTCAGGGCAGCTCATGCTGCTGGCTGGGAGTGCAGGGCAGGGTGAGCTGACCTCACCAAGAACACTCCAGAGCCAGGCCAACATCGGGATGCCACAGAGCACCAGCTGGAAACGGCTCCTGACCATGTCCTCCTTGCCCCCTGCACACATGGAGGTGGTCAGAGCCACCAGGTCCCTGTGGGGGCCGATGTGACATCTCATCACACGCTGCTACCGAGGATGCTCCTTTCCCAGCTCCCCCCCAGGGCAGGAGGCTCCACCCTGCCTTTGCCCAGGTTTAGCAGCCAGTGCTAATCCCATTTGGGATCCTGCAGGGAGCACCCAGTGGACTTGGCAGGGCAAATTCATGTCCCCATACCCAGGTGCAGCCCCCACCCAGCCTGGAGCTGTCCCAGGGCTGGGGTCTGGCTGGGAGGGTGGGAGCTGCAGCTCCCTGCAGTGCCCTGTGTGCCCCCAGCAGTGCTGGGTGCCTGTGCCTGCATCTGCCCGAGAGCAGCACTGCCAGGCAGCTCAGGACAGCTCCTGCAGCGTGGGCACGGCGGCCACAGTGCCACCAGCATGGCAGCCACAGTGCCACTGGCACGGCAGCCACAGTGCCACCGGCATTGCTGCCACAGTGCCACCGGCATGTCAACCACAGTGCCACCAGCATGGCAGCCACAGTGCCACCGGCACAGCAGTGACAGTGCCACCGGCATTGCAGCCACAGTGCCACCGGCATGGCAGCCACAGTGCCACCAGCATGTCAACCACAGTGCCACCGGCACAGCAGTGACAGTGTCACCGGCATGGCAGTCACAGTGCCACCAGCATGTCAACCACAGTGCCACCGGCATGTCAACCACAGTGACACCGGCATGTCAACCACAGTGACACCGGCATGGCATCCACAGTGCCACCAGCATTGCAGCCACAGTGCCACCAGCATTGCAGCCACAGTGCCACTGGCATGTCAACCACAGTGCCACCAGCATGGCAGCCACAGTGCCACCAGCATGGCAACCACAGTGCCACCGGCATGGCAGCCACAGTGCCACCGGCACAGCAGTGACAGTGCCACCGGCATGGCAGCCATAGTGCCACCAGCATGGCAGCCACAGTGCCACCAGCATGGCAGCCACAGTGCCACCAGCGTTGCAGCCACAGTGTCACCAGCATGGCAGCCACAGTGCCACCGGCATGGCAACCACAGTGACACCAGCATGGCATCCACAGTGCCACCAGCATGGCAGCCACAGTGCCACCAGCGTTGCAGCCACAGTGCCATCAGCATGGCAGCCACAGTGTCACTGGCATGGCAGCCACAGTGCCACTGGCACGGCAGCCACAGTGCCACTGGCACAGCAGCCACAGTGCCACTGCCATGGCAGCCACAATGTCATTGGCATGGCAGCCACAGTGCCACTAGCATGGCAGACACAGTGCAACCAGCATGGCAGCCACAGTGT
This sequence comes from Melospiza melodia melodia, assembly GCF_035770615.1. NCBI lineage: Eukaryota > Metazoa > Chordata > Aves > Passeriformes > Passerellidae > Melospiza > Melospiza melodia. Next base: position 1,175,740 of record NC_086212.1, read on the forward strand.
TATTGGCATGGCAGCCACAGTGCCACCAGCATGGCCAGACAGGCAGTGACACTGTGGGCTCCCATAGCCTGGGCCAGGGAGCTGTGAGCAGGAGCAGACCTGGGGAGGCAGCATCCCCCTCAGAGGCTCAGGAGAGCGGCCTGTGCTGAGTACGGAGCCAGGATCCCCCTCAGAGGGTCAGGAGAGGGGTCTGTGTTGAGTATGGAGCCATCATTCCCCTCAGAGGGTCAGGAGAGGGGTCTGTGCTGAGTATGGAGCCATCATTCCCCTCAGAGGGTCAGGAGAGGGGTCTGTGCTGAGTATGGAGCCAGGATCTCCCTCAGAGGGTCAGGAGAGGGGCCTGAGCCAAGCATGGAGCAGCACAGCAAAGGTGAGAGGGAGGCCACGCTCAGGGCATGGGATGATATTTCAGCCCTCGCCCACTCAGAAGCAGCTCTCCTGCTGTCCTTTCTTCCTTTTCCTGTTTCCTCTTGTGACCCACAGATATCAAAGTGCCTCTTTCCAGACCTGCTGCAGCCTGGGCTCCTGCTGAACACTCTCACAGCCCACTGGGACACAGGCAAAGGCTGTGGCACTTGTGAATGCAGCTCCTCTGCGGAAACACACGGTCAGGAGTGACTGATCAGCAAAAATCCCAGAACAAGCCATCTGCAGGATGAGCGAGACAGAGCCACCCCCTCCCTCCACAGGGGACACGTGTGCTCCATCCCCAGGACACGGGACAGGCTGTGTCCCCAGTTGCTCACCCTGTTACTGCATCCCACTCTAAACACTGCCTGACTCTTTGAAGGCACCTTTGGAAGAATTATTTTCCCACCAAGAGTATGAAGTAGTTTTTTGGCAGTGGGGCCATCTCATCAGGGCTGCCTGGGCTCCTCCAGCTCGGCTGGGATGCAGAGCAGGCCCAGGGGAGCAGCAGCACCGGGCAGAGCTGGGATGCAGAGCAGGCCCAGGGGAGCAGCAGCACTGGGCAGAGCTGGGATGGAGAGGAGGCCCAGGGGAGCAGCAGCACTGGGCAGAACTGGGATGGAGAGCAGGCCCAGGGGAGCAGCAGCACTGGGCAGAGCTGGGATGTCTGTGCTGGCAGCTGCCTCAGCTTCCCGGCCATCTGGGGTTATCCAGGAACAGCTGCCAGCGCCAGGCATGGCCACAGGCAGAGCAAAGCACCACGAGTGTGCAAAAGTGCAAGGGGCAAGGACGTGGAGTCCCTCACCTCCCTCTGCCTCCCTCTGCCTCCCCAGCAGCAGCACCCAGTCCCCAGCTCCAAGGGCTGTGCCTGGGGCCCTCTGTGACCCCCATCAGCTGGGGGGGTTTGAAGAAGCTGATGGAACTGGAGGCAGAGAAGTGACAGGGCTGAACTCAGTGGCATCCCGAGAGCATCATTCCTGGAGAGGCAGCACTGCCTCCCTCTGAGTCCAGCTCCACACAGCCCCATCCCAGAGAGACACTGGGGCCACATCTGACAAAGCTGGGGCCTGGGGGGACACAGCTGGCCCTTGGCGTCACCATGACTCAGGAGCTTCTGGAACCCCAATTCTTACATTAAATTTTCCTCTGCTTTGTGGTCTCTGCAGGGCACAGCAGCAGGGCAGCAGTCACCCTCAGCTCAGAGCTTTAGTGCCCAGCAAGCCTCTGCCTCCTTGGGGAGCTGAAGGGCACCAGCAGCCCTTGGGACATGCCTTGAGAATCAGCATCCCTCAGGGGGTGCCTGGAGGCTCAGCATCCCTTGGGATGTGCCTTGAGGCCTCTCCTGCAGTTGCCCAGTTTCCAGGGCTGGGAGCAGGGTTTGAATGTGCAATTTGGGCTCCCTGAAGAGCCATCCCTGTGCCCCAGCAGCATCCCCTCAGGGCAGGGCATTGAGGGTTACTGTGCCTCTGTGCCTGAGTCAGAAGAGGTGGGAGGAGAGTAAACACCTCCCTCTCTCCAAATAACAACAAAGCCCTGATTTTGGGAGATAATTCTCCCAAAGAACCTCAGCCCAACCTGGGTTTAATTCACTGCATCACCCAGCACCTGCAGGAACCTGGTTGGTCATTAGGGCCCCAGCAGATGGTCCCGATCTGGAGCTGGCCCTGCAGTGCTCATCTGTCCCAGTGCAAGCAGCACACACACACCTGGGCTGGCACTGTGCTGGGACCCTCCAGGACACCACGTGTGCTGGCACCTCTGGGCTCCCTTACTGCCCCAGAAGGCACGTGGACCCAGGGGAGAAATCACTGGGGTCACTGCCACCAGCCCTGCCACCAGCCCTGCCACCAGCACTGCCACCAGCCCTGCCACCAGCATTGCCACCAGCATTGCCAGCAGCCCTGCCACCAGCCCTGCCACCAGCATTGCCACCAGCCCTGCCACCAGCATTGCCACCAGCACTGCCACCAGCACTGCCACCAGAACTGCCACCAGCACTGCCACCAGCACTGCCACCAGCCCTGCCACCACCCTGCCACCAGCATTGCCACCACCCTGCCACCAGCATTGCCACCAGCACTGCCACCAGCCCTGCCACCAGCATTGCCAGCAGCATTGCCACCAGCATTGCCACCAGCACTGTCACCAGCATTGCCACCAGCCCTGCCACCAGCCCTGCCACCAGCATTGCCACCAGCCCTGCCACCAGCATTGCCACCAGCATTGCCACCAGCCCTGCCACCAGCCCTGCCACCAGCACTGCCACCAGCCCTGCCACCAGCATTGCCACCAGCATTGCCACCAGCCCTGCCACCAGCCCTGCCACCAGCACTGCCACCAGCCCTGCCACCAGCCCTGCCACCAGCATTGCCACCAGCACTGTCACCAGCCCTGCCACCAGCCCTGCCACCAGCACTGTCACCAGCCCTGCCACCAGCATTGCCACCAGCATTGCCACCAGCCCTGCCACCAGCCCTGCCACCAGCACTGTCACCAGCATTGCCACCAGCCCTGCCAGCAGCCCTGCCACCAGCACTGTCACCAGCATTGCCACCAGCCCTGTCCCTGCTGTCAGGCCCAGTCCCTCCATCAGCCCCAGCTCTGCCTCCAGCCTCTCCAGCACATGGCCCAGGCAGGGCCTTTTTCTCTTCCTGCAGACAAAGTGTGGCACTCGAGGCTCTCTGTGAGCCCTGCCAGCCCCACATTGCCCAGCCCATGGGGACAGGGCCCAGCCCAGGCTGTCACTGGGGGCTGAGTGAGCAGACAGTTGTGTGGGGACACACCCAGGCTGCTCCTGGGCTCCCATGCTCGCCAGACCAGCACACACCTGGCTGGCAGGGAGGTGACAGTGCAGGGCAGCCCTTGGCTCAGCTGAGGAGCAAGGGAGCAGGGTACCAAAGGGCACAGCAAGGGATGGCTCCAGGCTCTGCTTCTGCCTCTGTGGGATCCTGCCTGTGCCTGCTGTGATCCAGGAGGAGGAGAGGCATGACAATGGTCAGGTGGCAGCAGGGTGGGGAGGGTGTGCAGCCCCAGCCCCTCCTGGGGCTCTCTGTGCCCTGTTCATACAGGAATGCACAGAGCAGGTTTGTGGCTTTGCCAGGGCTCAACAACCCTCGCTCTTAAAGTGCTTTACAAGTCCCTTCCTATAGAAAATACTTTCCTCACACCAAATGTCCCTGATCCCTGTTCAAATGCCCCCTCTTGGAGAGGAGCAGCGCAGGTGGGAGGGTGGTGTCCCTCAGGAAGCTCCAGCAGCTCTGCAGCCTGGGAGGCCAGCAGGGAATTCCAGAGGACACTCAGGGTCTGGGTGAGAGCTCTCTGCCTCTCATCACTGCCTGCCATGGTCTGCTCTGTGCTGGGGCTGTGCAGGGGAGGGACCCAGAGGGGATGGCACAGCCTCCTCTGCTGCCTGGCACAGGAGAGAGGGCACAGCTCCCTGGGCTCCTCCCAGTCCCTCAGAGCCATTCGTGAGCCCACGGAGGTGACAAAGCTCTGGCTCCTGCTGCTCCCTGAGAGGCCCTGCCCTGTCCTTCCCCTTGTCCCAGAGCTGCCAGCCCCTCCTGGACCTGCAGGATCTGCATGGGGAGGGTGCAGGGGATGCTCTCAACACTGCACTGACCTACAGCCCTGCACTGCTCCTGCATCCCTGCACTGATCCTGCATCCCTGCACTGATCCTGCATCCCTGCACTGCTCCTGCATCCCTGCACTGCTCCTGCATCCCTGCACTGCTCCTGCATCCCTGCACTGCTCCTGCATCCCTGCACTGCTCCTGCATCCCTGCACTGCTCCTGCATCCCTGCACTGATCCTGTATCCCTGCACTGATCCTGCATCCCTGCACTGATCCTGCATCCCTGCACTGATCCTGAATCCCTGTATGGATCCTGCATCCCTGCACTGATCCTGCATCCTTACACTGATCCTGCATCCCTGCACTGATCCTGCATCCCTGCACTGCTCCTGCATCCCTGCACTGATTGTGCATCCCTGCACTGATCCTGCATCCCTGCACTGATCCTGCATCCCTACACTGATCCTGCATCCCTGCACTGCTCCTGCATCCCTGCACTGATTGTGCATCCCTGCACTGATTGTGCATCCCTGCACTGATCCTGCATCCCTGCACTGCTCCTGCATCCCTGCATGGATCCTGCATCTCTGCACTGATTGTGCATCCCTGCACTGATCCTGCATCTCTGCACTGATCCTACATCCCTACATTGATCCTGAATCCCTGCACTGATCCTGCATCCCAGCATTGATCCTGCATCCCTACATTGATCCTGAATTCCTGCACTGATCCTGCATCCATGCACGGATCCTGAATTCCTACGTTGATCCTGAATCCCTGAACTTATCCTGCATCCCTGCACTGACCTGCAGCCCTGCACTGATCCTGCACTGATCCCAAATTCCTGCACTGATCCTGCATCCCTGTATGGATCCTGCATCCCTGCCCTGATCCTATATCCCTGCACTGATCCTGCATCCCTGCACTGATCCTGCACTGATCCTACATCCCTGCACTGATCCTGCAGCCCTGCTGTCCCTTGCAGCAGTGCCCAGCTCACCTCCTGCCCCAGGATCTCTGGCATCCTGCAGTGCCATGGGCTCAGCACTGGTGCCACGGGCACTGCTCTGTGCTCTGCCAGGAATGGGAGCAGCCCCTCCAGCCCCCTCAGACCCAGTGCCTGCTGAGGGGGTGGCTTTGAGCTGCTGAGGCTTTGGCCACAAATTCTCCCACAGCTGGAGATTCCTTTCCAGTCCCACTCAGCTGGTTCTGAGGACCAGCCTCTCCTCATAATCCCCGGTTTTGCTCATTCCCTGGAGTAACAGCTCCAGAAGAAGAGGGCTGCGCTCCCTATGGAGCTCCCTGACATTCCTGGAGCAGGAACAGGGACTCCCTTCCAGATGTGCACTACTCCTTCACGCTCTTCTGGCTCCTCCTGCTCACCTCTGGCTGCTCCATCCCCGTTCCCCAGCGCTGCCCAGCTGCTGCGGGCTGGGTGCCAGCACTGGGATACAGTCAGGAGTGCCCAGGGCAGAACGTGCCAGGAGGGGAGGGCATGGCTGGGGACTCATCCCACACGGAGAGAGCCGCCCCGGAGTCTGCAGAGGCCACAGGGCTGGTGACAGCTCCCTGCATGGCTGAGGGGCTCCGCAGCCCCCGGCAGCCCCTGTCAGCTCCATTCCCCGCCCGGCTGCCCTTGGGACTGTGGCCAGCTGCCTGCCCCGGCTCCTGCCTGCCCAGTGCCCGCGGTGCCACAGTGCCCGTGCCAGCTGTTCGGGTCACAGCGCGCTCAATGTCACCCCCGAGCTGCTGGGGGCACGCAGGGACTGCCGAGCCCCGATCCCGCAGCAGCTCCGGGGACGTCGCTGACATTCAGACACAGCTCTGATGCACGAGGTGCGTTTGCACGGTTCGCAGCACGGAGCTCAGGGACACCTGGTTATTCTCACAAACGGGAAGAACCCCCACATTCAGCCGCAGTCACCGCTCGTTGCCAGCGGTGACAGACAGGGAGCGGCTCCTCGGCTGCTCCCAGTGACCCGCCCCGCTGGCACAGGCGTGCCCTGGTTGTTCCATGGCAGTGCCCCCCATCCGCTCCAGCGTGGGCAGAAGGCGCTGCTGCGGCGGAGCCAGCAGTGCTGGGTGGCACAGGGCCCCGAGAGCCAGCGCTGGGCTCCAGCTCAGCCCCTGCCCAGCCTGGAGCGGAGCCTGCCTTGCCCTGCCAGCCCAGGGACACAGGGCTGTGACAGCAGCGACTCCACAGGGCTCAAAATAACCACCCTGGTCCTGCAGCTCACACCACAACACCTTCACCTGGTGCCAGACCTGCTGAGGGCTCAGACCACTGCAGGAGCCAGCAGAAACACGAGCAAACACCCAGGGATGGAGCTGGGGCAGCTCTGGGACAGCCCTGCGCTGCCCTGTTCATGGGGAGAACTCCCAGAGCTCCCCTGCAAGACTCAATCCCCACGAGACCCTGCTGATCAGGGCTTGGCAATGCTCATAGAAACAGCCAGCAAGACACCCAGGCGTCCCCAGAGCAGGCTGTGAGTGCCACCAGTGCCCCTGCCACATGGCCACCCTCCCTGCAGGGAGGATGGAGGTGCTTGAGCGTTGCTCAGGAGCTGGCTGGACCCCTCTTAGGAGGGAGGTGATGGCAGCTGTGCCTGGGTCTCTGCAGTTCCATAACCCCTGGTGAGCCACAGAAAGTCCCTGCAGTGAAGAGAACCCTCAGCCTTGTGCTTGCAGCTGGCCAGGTGTCCCCAGCGCCAGCCCACCCCATGGCACCGTGTGCCACGCTCCGTCCCTGCCCTCTGGGGGGCTGGGGGTGGGCACAGAGCCCCCTCAGGGCTCCCAGGCTGGGTTCCCAGCACAGACACCTTGCTGAAGGGGCTTGGTGTTTCTGCATCTGGACAACACTGTGGGATCAGTGGGATCAATGGGATCAATGGGATCAATGGGATCAGTGGGATCAGTGGGATCAATGGCAGGTGCCATCACTGCTGATCATTGAACGACGTTTCCTCACACAATTCCTCATCAATCCCTGCCCCACCCACTCCAAAAATGCAGTTTTGCCTTGCTGCCTATGGGCAGGAATTTCATTCCAGGTGATTTCTCCCAGGGACTTCACTTTCCTAGGTCTCCTCCACAAATCCACCAAGCAATTGTGTCAGCAAGACCCAGAGATCACTGTGGCCATGGAGCCTGCAGCAAATGGCCAATAAACCTCTGCCCTGGGCTGTGTGTGCACCAGCTACAGCAGGCAAGGTTTAGTGAGAGCAAGGAGACTCTGGAGTGTGTGATTTCTCAGTGTTTCACCACAAAGGAAACGAAGGACAAGAACATTGTCTTGAAGCTCTGGAGGAAATGCACAGCTGGTAAACAGCAAGGGAAATGATCACCTGTGGCCTTCACAACTCTCAACTCAGCCATTTCCTGATGGACTTGGGCTCATTTTCCCTTCTAAGCACTGTAAGATACAAGCATGAACCAAGCAGTGAGGGAACGAGCCCTGGCACATGGGCAAAGCACTGCTCAGCCCAGCAGTGTCCTGGGCAGCACCTTCCAGGGCCTGACCACCCTTCCCATGAGGAAATTTTCCATCATATCCAACCTAAACCTCCCCTGCCACAGCTTGGGGCTGTTTCCTCTTCTCCTGTCCCTTGTTCCCTGGGAGCAGAGCCTGACCCTCACCTGGCTGCAGTTTCCTGTCCCAGGGAGTTGTAGAGAGCAAGAAGGTGCCCCCTGAGCCTCCTTTCCTCCAGGCTGAGCCCCCCCAGCTCCCTCAGCTGCTCCTGGTCACCCCTGTGCTCCTCAGGCAGGCACTGATGGCTCTGCTGGACAGAACTCCCTCCCTCCATGGGAGTCCTGGCAGCGTTTGGAACTTCCAGAGCTGCCAGATGTCACTGGCACCTCTCCTGAAGGGGTCCCACTCCTCTGTGTGCTTCCAGAGGAGCACAGACTGAATCACAGAATCACAGAATATCCTGGGTTGGACCCACAGGATCACCCAGCCCAGCCCGATCCCTGCACAGACACACCCAAAATCCCACCCTGGGCATCCCTGGCAGTGCTGTCCAAACCCTCCTGGAGCTCTGGCAGCTTTGGGGCTGTGCCCATTCCCTGGGGGAAGATTTCCTGATTTCCTGATATCCAGCCCATGCCCTCTGAGCCCCCAAACTCCTGTGATCTGTTGGGTCAGCAGCAGCTCAGAGCTGGCCCAGGGGGAGATCTCCAAAGTGGCAGGAGGTCAGACAATCTCTTCCCTGGCCTCCTGTGCTCCCAGAGCACTGCCATGGCTCAGGATGGCACTAATATATATTTATACATATAAATTTGGAACCACAGACTGCTCTGGTCATTGCAACCCTGCTTTCCTCACCCATCTCTGGGCCTGCTGGTGCTCCCACTGCTCTCACAGGGGCAGGGGCAGCAGATGAGTTCTCTCAGCCCTGCTATGGCAGCATGAGAAGAGGAAAAGCTTGATTTCCAAGGAGAATGATGGGTTTGTGAGGACCTCTGACAGCCTGAGGACAGATGGCAGCCGGGGCCCTGCCAGGGGTGGCCACTGTGGGTGACAGGGATGGGATCAGGAGCAGAGCAAGGGAGTCAGTGGGTCCCAAAGCTGTGCTTGGGGGCTGTGTCTGGGGCTTTCAGGGCCAGCAGAGCCTCTCCTGCCTTGAGAGCAGCCTGCAGGGTCACAGCCCTGTCTCTTGGGGCCAGACCTGCCTTTTGTTACTCTCTCTTCTACTCTGGTCATCACTCCACCTGCCAAGCCCATGCCAGGCGGTCCTGAGCCCCCCCACCTTCACAGGGATACAAAGTCCCTCCCTCAGAGGTGACATTTCACTCCTCTGCCTGAGACAGAAACTTGTAGAACCTCCCAACTTTTCCCCTCCTAGCCGGGTGTCCTATTCCAGCTCCAGAAATACCAGCAGCCTTTTAGTTCCCATAAGATCTCAGAGGGGTGTTAAGGTGACAGGTGACCTGTACCTAAAATGACCTCAGGAGCAGGTGAAACAGTCTCTGAGGGTCAGAAACATCCTCCCAAAATAAAAGAAGTGCTGAGATCCATTTCTTTTTCCATGGGGTTTGTATCTTGAGGATGTCTGTCATCTGTGCCTGCTGAAAGAAGCAGTGCATTCTGTTTTGTCACCCTCTGTGGAAGTTGAAACCCTTTGGCCATATTTCCCCAGTTTCACTCATTGTATTATTTTTCTTGGATAATTTTTCAAGGAAAGCCTCACAAGTGCCTTGGCTCTTTGTGGGAAGTGAGGATTTTGAGTTGGATGAACATTGAAAAGGAGGAGAAGAAAGAGAAAGAAATAAGAAGAAATCTCTCACCATAGGAACTCTGTGTTCAAGTCATATGTCATAAATTGTTATGCCATGTGGATTTCTGTCTGATACAGGCAAATGCAGAATTAGGGGAAGGCTGAGCTCCTGGAGGTCACCTCTGCTGCCAGGGCTGTTCCTGCTCCTGGACCCACTGTAGGGCTTTGCAAAGGTTCTCCCCTCTACCATATCCTGCAGCCAGGTCCTGCAGCCAGTCCTGCTCTGGGGAGCCCTCTGGGAATGTCCTTTCCCAGGACACTGAGTGTGGGATGTGCTGCTGTTTTGGGGTTTCAGCAGAGACCTGAGATCCTGCACCTGTCAGGGCATTGCTGAAGGTGACTCACGGGTGGAAGGGACTGAACATGGAATAGTGGGTGGAGGGGACACGGGAGAGCTGAGGGATGTGCTGGGGTCATGGTGACAGTGATGGAGCTGTCAGCAGGCTCCAGGCTGAAATCCCAACTAAATCACAGAACCACACACCTTCAAGTTCCTCTCGTTCCAATCCCCTGCCATGGGCAGGACGCCAGGCTGCTCCAAGCCCTGTCCCACCTGTCCTTGAACACTTTCAGGGAAAACCTCCAACAATCAAAGCCCAGTAACCCTCTGTGAAGCTCCTTCCCAGCCAGACGAATGAGCTCCTTGTGACCCTGATGCTTGGCAGGCTGTGTCTCTGTGGCCTCCCCGGAGATGGGAAGGGGCTGGGTCTGTCTGGGATGGGGCTGCACAGACCCCCCTGTCCCCCTTGCTGTCCTCACCCACCCCACACACAGCAGGGCTGGAGTGTTCCACACCACACAGGCAGGGCCAGGGTTTCCTGCTGCCACCACGGGATCAGGGTGCAGGGGCTGCTTGCAGGGCTCTGTGGGGACGCTGCAGGCACAGTGAGGTGGTCACAGAGGGAGCCCAGCTCCTCTGCAGGAAGCTTTTCCCTGGGTTCCTGGGGAGCCGTGGCTGGCTGCAGCCTAGCAGCACCAGGGCTGTTTGTTTCTGTTATTCACTGACTTCATCCTCCAGCCAAAAGAGCTTTGCAAGTAGTAATAAAGCAGGGTGAATGGGATGGCATGGGATGATTAACCAGGACTGTGAAAGATGGGCCAGCACCTGGCAGCACAAGCACCTGGCAAACAGGGCTGTGTCCCACATCCCATCCTCTTCTGGAGGGGCTGCCCTGAATCACTGAGCCAGGGAATGTCTGGGGTTGGAAGTGACCTTAAAGCCCATCCAGTTCCACCCCATGCCATGGGCAGGGACACCTTCCACTATCCCAGGTTGCTCCAAACCCTGTCCAACCTGGCCCTGGACACTTCCAGGGGACAGCCACAGCTGCTCTGGGCAGCCTGGGGCAGTGTCCCACCCCATGCACAGGGCATTTGGCACTGCCCATGCCCAGCACAGCACCCAGCAAAGCTGGGCTCTCACAAACAGCCTCTCTTGGGTTGCTGTGTTCAGGTTTTTGACATCCTTCCAGCAGAACCTCTCAGATTTATCCCTGCTCTTCCCCACACCTTGCCACGACAGTTGGGATTTTGATGCAGTTCTAATCGTTCTGGACTATAAAAAACAAGCCCTGTCTTTCACTAGCATATGGTTCTCCCCGTACAACAACAGACACCAGAACTTTCAATTAAGTTTCTGGAAGCGGTGCTGAAGCACACATGACTCATTTCACAAGTGCACTAACGAGTGAAACGATCCTGCTTTTTGCCAGATCTCCACTCCTCAGGAAACAAACAGTATCTGATGTCTTTCTTGCTTGCTTTACACGCTGACGAAAACAACACCCTTCTCTGAGGCTGCGAGCCCGGGGAGAGATCGCCCAGCTAAATATTCTAATATTTGATAACAGCCCTGCCAGCATGGAGCTGACTCATTCCATGGCATGTGCTGCTCCCCGAGGATTGCTCTCAGCACAGTGAACAATTAGCTGCTTCATTCATCCCAGCTTGAGAATGGCAGATAGTTACAGGACCACGGGCACGCTCCTGACGGGAGGGATTTATCAACACTCGTAGTTGTTGCTCCTGTAATTAATCTCACGCTATTTCCACACACTCGCACTCACCCTCTGCTCCCACTCTGCTCCTGGCTCCCAAACACTTTTTTATGCTCAGAATGGCACAGAAATCATTTTGGTTTCTGGTCAGTGACATGGAAATGACCAGGCAGAAGAGATGTAATCTGGGGGTTCTGCTCCCCAGCATTCCTTGAATCCTTTGGGGCAGAGCAGAGGCGTCCAGCCCCAGCCCGTGGGCCAGCACAGCCCTGTGACAGCGATGTCACCCCTCCCTCCACGTGCCTGGCCCCACAGCAGCCCGGCAACACACGGCTGCTCCATCCCACGGCAGCTGCTGGCTCTTGGTGGCTCAGGGCTGCTGCTCCTGCCTCCCGCCTCTGGGGGGGAGCTCAGCATCCCTCCGGGATGTGCTTTCCTGGCTGCCGTGGCAGCGGGAACCCCCGGCAACCCAAACCCTGCCGTGCCCCTCCTTCCTGCTCAGGAATCTGACACCTGCATCCTCCAGCTCACGGGGAGATGGCAGATAGCAGGCGAAGCATTTCTGTACCCACATCCTGCAAAACAGACAGCTCCTGGGATCTTCTGCCTCTAATGTTGTCCCTTCCAAGACCTCAGACTGAGGCTCCAGCTGGAGATTTATTTTATTGGCTGTTCATTGCTACAGTTATGGCCAGTGTGAGGACGGCGTTCTTGGCACAAGTGAACACAGCACTGACTTCAGCATCCTCCTCTTGTAATTACTGCCCAAAACCTTGCCATGGAAACCAGGAGAAAGGGGGGATGCTCAGGAAGGGATGGGAAGCACCACTCCCAGTGTGCCCAGGAATCACCCCAGTGGTCTGAGAGGGGGACCCAGGGTGTGTCTGTCTGTCTGTCTGTCTGTCTGTGAGGTGGCAGCCCCTGGCTGCAGAGGGCTGGTGCTGCCACCCCGCTGCCAGGCTGGGCTGCCCATCCTCCTGGGACAGGGCAATTGTGTCCCCACAGCTGCCATTGCTACTCTGGGGTCCCACCCTGGCCCCACAGAGGTGCTGCCACCGGGGATGGAGCAGGGACACCTCTCACATCTCCACGGACACCAAGAGGCCACCACAGAGCACATCCATGGGTCACAGAATCCCAGGGTGGTTTGGGTTGGAAGGGACACTCAGGCTCATCTCATTCCAGCACCCTGCCATGGGCAGGGACATCTTCCCTCAGGTGTGCAGCAGTGTCCTGAGGGCACAGCCTGAGCCTGGCCTGGGCTGTCAGAGCTCTGCTGTGCTCCCATCCCTTCACGGTGGCTCTGCCAGAGCTCTGCTGTGCTCCCATCCCTTCACGGTGGCTCTGTCAGAGCTCTGCTGTGCTCTCATCCCTTTGTGGTGGCTCTGGCTGTGGCCCATGCTGCTCTGCCCTGCCTGGGCACATCACCAGCCCCTGCCTGCACAGCAGGCATCCCTGATGTCCACACTCCCACCACCCTGTGCCAACCAGCAAGGACTGGTGTCCCAGCAACCTCCCAGCTGTGGCTCACCCATCCCAGCTTCCAGCACAGCCTGACAGGAACAGGGGCCTGGGCAGGCACCAACCATTTCCCAGAGTGGCACAGCCCGTGGGGCTGGCACTGACCTGCTGTGCCCTTGGTGCCAGGTGCCGTCTGCCATCACTCCCTGGCTCTCCCAGTCTCTCTGCACTGGCTGGATATGGGCACAGGGCAGGGGACACCTCAGCAGAGCCCTGCTGGGGCAGCTGCCCAGTTATTACTGTCACCCTCAGCTGCACCAGGGACAGCTCGGGGATTCTTTGTAGGAGTTGGGGAGATTGCCCATGGAAAGGGAGAGCAGGCACTGGAATGGGCTGCCCAGGGCAAGGGGGAGTCACTGTCCCTGGGGGGATGTAACAGATGTGGGCATGTGGCACTTGGGGATGGGGGTCAGTGCTGGGTGATGTTGGACTCAATGGTCTTAGGGGGCTTTTCCAACCCAATGATTCCATGATTCTGTGAGATTTTTTGGAAAGAGCTGCCCAGTCATGTCTCCACTGCATCCAGCCTTCAGCTCCCTCCTCCCAGAGCCAGCACCACCCTCTGGAGCTCAGGAGTTGGGATAAGGACCTTCTGTCCGCCCCACCAGCTGCCAAACCAAACCAAACCAAACCAAACCAAACCAATCAAACCTAACTGAACCGAATCAAACCAAACCAACCAAACCAACCAAACCAAATCAAACCAAACCAACCAAACCAAACCAACCAAACTAAACCAAACCAACCAAACCAAACCAACCAAACCAAACCAATCAAACCAAACCAAACCAATCTAACCTAACTGAACTGAATCAAACCAACCAAACCAACCAAACCAAACCAAACCAACCAAACCAACCAAACCAAATCAAACCAACCAAACCAAACCAAACCAATCAAACCAAACCAAACCAAACCAAACCAAACCAAACCAAACCAATCAAACCAAACCAAACCAATCTAACCTAACTGAACTGAATCAAACCAACCAAACCAACCAAACCAAACCAAACCAAACCAAACCAAACCAAACCAACCAAACCGAACCGAACCAAACCGAACCAAACCAAACCAAACCAAACCAAACCAAACCAACCAAACCAAACCGAACCAACCAAACCAAACCAACCAAACCAAACCAAGCCAAACCAAACCAAACCAAACCAATCAAACCAAACCAATGTAACCTAACTGAACCAAATCAAACCAACCAAACCAACCAAACTGAACCAACCAAACCAACCAAACCAAACCGAACCAACCAAACCAAACCAAACCAAACCAACCAAACCAAACCAATCTAACCTAACTGAACCGAACCAAACCAAACCAAACCAAACCAACCAAACTGAACCAACCAAACCAACCAAACCAAACCGAACCAACCAAACCAAACCAAACCAAACCAACCAAACCAAACCAATCTAACCTAACTGAACCGAACCAAACCAAACCAAACCAAACCAACCAAACCAAACCAATCAAACCAAACCAAACCAAACCAATCTAACCTAACTGAACCGAATCAAACCAAACCAACTAACCAAACCAAACCAACCAAACCAACCAAACCAAACCAATCTAACCTAACTGAACCGAATCAAACCAAACCAACCAACCAAACCAAACCAACCAAACCAACCAAACCAAACCAAACCAAACCAAACCAAACCAAACCAAACCAAACCAATCTAACCTAACTGAACTGAAACAAACCAAACCAACAAACCCAACCCAAACCAAATCAAACCAAACTGAATCAACCAAACCAAACCAAACCAACCAACCAAACCAACCAAACTAACCAAACCAAACCAAACCAAACCAAACCAAACCAAACCAAACCAAACCAAACCAAACCAAACCAAACCAAACCAAACCAAACCAAACCAAACCAGCTCCCTCTGCCCCTCTCAGCACTGCCCCAGGGAACCTGCTGCAATGCAAGAGGGAAGAATCACAGAATCACAAACTCACAGAATGACAGAAACTCCTGAGCTGGAAGGGACCCACAAAGGCCGTAGAGTCCAGCTCCTGGCCCTGCACAGGACGCCCCCAGCACTCACATGAAATGATTCACCTGCTGAGAGCTCTCCTGGGCCAGGGTGAGGAGCTGAGGTTTGGTGCTTGGCTGGAGCAGAGCAGAGCCCAGACCATCAGAGCTCAGACCCCGAGTGCCAAACCTGCTGCAGCTCCTGCTCCCCTCCCCTGCACAGGAGAGCCAGGGACCATTAGCACTGGATGAATGGGAAAGAATTGAAATCAGCTTGGAGACAATCCCCAGGCTGGAGCAGAGGCAGAATTAACCAGCTTATTATTTTTATTTAATGCCCGCATTGTGCCCCCAGATGAATAATTGGTGTTTGGGGCTCTGTGCACAGGGCTGTTATGAAGTTTAATTCATTAGTGCCTGTAAATGCCTGGAACTCGTGAGATGAAAGGTGTTCTCAGAGCGCCAGGAGCTGTTCCAGCTCCAGCACTGCGGATCTTTAATAAGGATATTGAACGACTCCTCTGAGCCAGCACATTGCGTTTTAACTTCTTTATGGCTGTTTTTACAAGCAGGATCCTAGAGAGCCAAAAAAAAAAAAAAAGTTGAAAGAGAAAGCCCCATCACAGTACACAGAGCTGGCTCTGCACAGCCACAGACCGGGGTGTGCCACCCTCAGCCCTGCCCTGGGGGACAGTGCCAGGGCTCTGTCCCCATCACCAGCCCCTCCATGGGGAAGGTCTGGAGGAAGCTGGGGTCTGGTTGCCTGGTTTGCCTGCAGGGGCTTGGCCTGTACTCCATGTCCTGAGTTTGGTTGAAGCAGGGGGAGGGATAATGGGGGGCATCTGGCCATCCCTGACACCAACTCACCCATCCATCCATGGATCCATGGATCCATCCATCATCCATCCATCCATCCATCCATCCATCCATCTGTCCATCCATCATCCATCCATCATCCATCCATCCATCCATGGATCCATGGATCCATCCCTCCATCCATCCATCATCCATCCATCCATGGATCCATGGATCCATGGATCCATCCATCCATCCATCCATCCGTCCATCCATCCATCTGTCCATCCATCATCCATCCATCCATCCATCCATCCATCCATCCATCCATCCATCCATCCATCCATCCATCCATCCGTGGATCCATCCATCCATCCATGGATCCACGGATCCGTCCATCCATCCATCCATCCATCCATCCATCCATCCATCCATCCATCCATCCATCCATCCATCCATCCATCATCCATCCATCCATCCATCCATCCATCCATCATCCATCCATCATCCATCCATCAATCCATCCATCCATCCATCCATCCATCCATCCATCCATCCATCCATCCATCCATCCATCATCCATCCATCCATCCATCCTGCTCTGACCCTCTCTGGCACAGTCAGACACCTGGGTGAGTGGAAGATTTTCACAGAATCACAGATTCATGGAATGATTCATGGAAGGGACCTTAAAGCTCATCCAGTCCCATCCCCTGCCATGGCAGGGACACCTTCCACCCTCCCAAACTGCTCCAAGCCCTGTCCAGCCTGGCCTTGGGCACTTCCAGGGATCCAGGGGCAGCCCCAGCTGCTCTGGGCACCCTGTGCCAGGGCCTGCCCACCCTCACAGGGAACAATTCTCTCCCAGTATCCCATCTAACCCTGCCCACCCTTACAGGGATCAATCCCTTCCCAATATCCCATCTGACCCTGCCCTCTGGCAGTGGGAAGCCACTCCCTGTGTCCTGTCCCTCCAGACCCTTGTCCAAAGTTCCTCTCCAGCTCTCTTGGAGCCCCTTTAGGCACCAGAAGAGGCTCTGGGGTTTCCTGGATCCTTCTCCCCTCCAGGGGAACATTCCCAACTCTCCCAGCCTGGCTCCTGATGGTGTTTCCTGCTAGCCCCATTTCTCTGCTCAGTTTGTGACAGAAGCATTGCACTGAGCCCAGCTGTGCCAAGGCCAGGAACACGAATCCTTTGGAACACCTGCTTCTCCCACACCCATCTTCCTGCAGCGACTGCTGCTCGGTTACCTGGCACAGAACCCTGGCTGTGAGCACAGAAAACCCTTCCAGCCTCAGCCAGGTGGGAAGAGCTTTCCTTGTCTGAAGTGCCACCTATGGCATCTCCAACTGCTGCTGCATTTCCCACCACAACAAGCTTGGTGCAGAATTTTGTTTAAATGTCCCACTGGGAGGAGAGTGAGCTGTTGTAAATTAAAGGTGACTCCAGTGAAGGGGAGAGAATGATGTACTTGACTCCATGGATATCAGAAGGTTAATTAATTACTTTATTATACTATGTTATTTATATATTATTATACTATATTGTTTTATATACCTAAAACTGAATCTGCTAAGTATTTAACCCTGCACACACTGCACTGAATCTCGTGACTGTCACACACACTCCTGGCACTGATAGGCCAAGGAAATAAAACATCCTCACTCTGGATAAACAATCTCCATGTTGCATTCTACTGCAGCACAACACAGGCACAGCAAGTGATAAGAATTGTGTTTTCCCTTTCTCTGAGGTTCAGAGAATGTGAATCTCAGAAATCCTTGGGAAGAATTGTGCCTTGCTTTTCTCTGTGAACAGAAATGTGGCAACAGCGAGCAGCACCAACGGAGGATGCAGGATGGGGCTGAGAAAGCAGTGACTCCTTCCCTTGAGGGAAAAATGGATTCTCAAAAGTGGAGGCTGTGACCTCCCCACCTGCCATTCATTCCTCTCCTGCTGCTGCAGAACTCTCCTGTTTCCCTGGGAGCTGCATTCCCAAAGCTCCACACAGCACAAGGAGTGCAGGGAGCTCCTCCTGCCCTGGAACACCGGGAACAAGCCGCGGCCTTGCCCCTGCTCACAGGAGAAGAGGACTCATTGTTTGCTTTAATTATCCCAAAGCTTCTTTACTTGGAGGAAAATAAAATATTTATCAGGGACTTGTGGCTCTGGTGAAGGAGATGATACTCAAATTTTTAGATGCCTGTAAAATTTAATTGGCCTTAGTGCAGGGCAGTTCCTGTCTCTGACAAGGAGAAGGTTTCTCTGACCAGCACTCAGCCTTTGGAGAGCTGTCCCTTCCAGCACTCCCAGTGCTGCCCACGGGTCAGCTCAGGCTGCTGTGCCTGTGGCACCAGCTGTGCCCAGCCTGGCAGCCCCTTCCCCATGCCCTGGGAGCACAGAGAGGTTGATCAGTGTGGGACAGGACAGAGCTGCCCAGACCAGCTCCACAGCCCAGCCCCAGCTCCCCTCCCACCGCCTGATGTGTGGGTCAGGTCCTCACCAGCCTCTGGAGGACCCTGTTTACTGGGACATGTCCCTGACTTCTCTGAGGTTTTTCATGGACAGCCTTTGGCCCTCTCTAGTCCCCATTCCTGACTGAAATCCCTCCTGTCTCCAAGCCTGAGCCTGGCTTGGCCCTTCCCTGGCGGTGTCTCTCTTGCCCAGGGTGTGCAGGGTGATGTCCCTCCTGGGCAGAGGAGCCTTCTCCAGACATCAGGAAAACCCCATTGTGGTGGGATGCCATGGTGCCACCATGGTGAGGGGACAGGCCCAGGCCCCCATGGACACTGTCCCTGCTGGGGAGGGCCCAGGGGCACAGATCAGTTTATAATGACTGATCTGTTTGTTATCCCATGCCAGCCTTGCAGAAAATCCCTCTGCCCGTGTGTGTGGAGTGATGGGCTCCACTCTCCACACCTGGCAGTGATGGGCTCCAGCTCTCCCCTCCTGGCAGTGATGGGCTCCACTCTCCCCTCCTGGCAGTGATGGGCTCCAGCTCTCCCCTCCTGGCAGTGATGGGCTCCACTCTCCACACCTGGCAGTGATGGGCTCCAGCTCTCCCCTCCTGGCAGTGATGGGCTCCACTCTCCACACCTGGCAGTGATGGGCTCCAGCTCTCCCCTCCTGGCAGTGATGCTTTATGTCCAAAAAAAAGCCAAGGATGGAGAAACTGTGCTGCCAAAGGGATGGAGAGCCACTGTCCCACCAGGGCTGTTCCTGACAGCCAGGATCTGTCCCTGTGCTGTCCCAGGCTGCCCCACAGAGCCCTGCTGTGCCCTGCCAGCCTTAGCACTGCTCCAGCTGGGGATCCAGGTCTCCAGGCTCCTGCTCCTCACTGTGCTTTTCCCATTGTTGCTGACAGCTTTGCCAGAGCTGGGGAAGCAGAATTTCATTTTGCTCTTCTCCCCAGAGCAGAAACGCACAAGTGCCAGGGAAAGAAATCTGAACCACCAGGTGGAAATCCAGAGGGATTCAGGTCTGGCATGGCAGGGCTCACCCAGGAGCCTCACTGCCAATGAAATCCTGCACTGAGATCAGAATCTGGGAGTTTGGAAGCACATCCTCTCCCCTTTGTGCTGTCCTTGGGCTCCCAGCCCCACAGGCGCTCCCCCAGCTCCGCTGCCTTCCCAGCAGTTCAGTGGTTTCCTTTTCCAGCCAGCCCTGTCCATGCAGGTTTTTCATGTCAGGATTAATGTCCCCAGCTCCAAAGGCTTCCCAAAGGCTTACAGGGCTGTCAAGGGGGTAAACCCTTCCCTCTCCAGCAGGCAGGAACCTCCCCAGCATCACTGAGGGAATTAAACAGAGACATCAAAGGCCCTGTCAGAGCCAGGGGAAGGCACAGGCATTCCAAGTCCCAGCAGAGTCTCTGTCAGATTAAAGAGGACAAATCCTTCAGAGATTTCTCCTTCAAGGGAAACAAGGATGGAAGCACGAGGGCGGCGGGGTGTGAACAGGCAGAGAGCAGCAGGAGCGAGGTGGGGCTGGGGCACAAAGGACAGCACAAAGTCTGTCCCCAGGGACACCCCGGAGCCACACCCTGCACGGGAGGGGACCCTGCTGGGACAGGCTGAGGCACCCACGGGGGACAGGCCATGCTTGGTGTCCCCAAGGACAGCCAGGCCCTGCCCTGGCATCCCCCAGTGCCTCCCACTCAGCCCAACCAACCCTCCAGTGCCAAACCCACTGCAGCCCCTCCCCAAACCCACAGGGCATCCATCAGCCCTTGGGCTGAATGCACAACACCCGGCTGTGGATCATGGAGCAGAGTGAGTGAATTTAGGGAATATAAGCCAGGCAGGCTCTGGGCCAGAGGCTGCTGTGACAGGGACACTTTGGAGCATCTCAGACAATCAGCACAGGGCTGCCCCCAAGGTTCTGGTAAAGTGTCCAAGCCCCACGGGCTGCCCTGTGCGTGTCCCTGCTGTCCCCACCACCTTGGGCAGCTCAGCCCAGTCCAATGTGGCTCCAGGGGAGGCTGCACAGGGCTCACCCAGCCTCTGCAGCCCTCCTCATCCTCAGGGGAGGCTGTTCATCCCCCCTTCCCAGGTGGAACACATGGATGTGCCAGGGATGAGAGACAGTGACACGGTGGCATTTCAGGGGACTGAGCAGCAGAGACCCCTGAGAGCTGCTGGGCAGGGAGAGGGATGGGATGGGATGGGATGGGATGGGATGGGATGGGATGGGATGGGATGGGATGGGATGGGATGGGGTGGGATGGGATGGGATGGGTGGGATGGGATGGGATGGGATGGGATGGGATGGGATGGGATGGGATGGGATGGGATGGGATGGGGTGGGATGGGATGGGATGGGATGGGATGGGATGGGATGGGATGGGATGGGATGGGATGGGATGGGATGGGATGGGATGGGATGGGATGGGATGGGATGGGATGGGATGGGTGGGATGGGATGGGATGGGGGCAGTGGGAATGTTTGGGAGCTCAGGGCAGGGTGGGATGGGTAGGTGGGAATGGCTGTGGGAGCCCAGGGCACTGCAGGGTGTTCAGTGCTGGGGTGGGGGGTACCAAACCCTTCTCCAGGCTGGTGCTGACTCCAGGGCTGCCCCTGCCAAGCTGGGCAGATGCTGGCAGGACAGGAGTGCTGGATGTGGGCACCCTGAGGTGTGACAGGGCCTGAGTGCTGGTGAGCCCTCCGTGCCTGCTGGGAGCTGGGGGGGCCCTTGGAACAAGTCCCCAGAAGCTGGGACTGGGGCTCCTGAGGCCCCACAGCACTGGGACCACACGCCCTCCCCTGTGCCTGTGACCACAGCCAGCCCCACAGTGCCAGGAGGGGGACACTGCTGACAGAGCAATGCTGCAGGGGGCTGCAGGGTGGGGCATCCCCCAGAGCTCTCTGCAGAGCCTCAACACCCTGCAGACAACAGCCGTGAGACACCTGAGCTCACCCACAGGGAAGGGTCAGGAAAGGACAAGGAGACATCACAGGAGAACAGAATCCTGCAGCAGGAGGGACAGGGACAAACCCTGTCCCTGAGTGGGTGCAAACCCCAGCTCATCCCTTGTCCACAGCACCAGCCAACACAGGAGCACACCTGGATGAAACCACAGCCTGGCAGAATCCATGGACAAACCCCAGCAATGATGGATGCAAGAATTACAGGAACCTTTCTGGTTGATGGAAACGCCCAAATTCCTCCCAGGAGGTCACTGTGGTCACCAGAGCAGTGGTGGGAGCTGGGGTCTGTGCCAGGCAGGGAGCTCTGCCAGCTCTGCTGTGGGCACCCCACGGGCACAGGGCACTCAGCTCCACAGCCAGGGAGAAACAGCAGCAGCAAGTGCAGATGGAATCTGTTTTTCCAGGAAAAATAGGGACCAAATGGAACGTGGCTGCTGTGGGACTGGCTGCAGCCGTGGGGAGCCCCGCTGGACTCTGTCACCTCTGTCACCCCACGGAGCTGCTGATGCTCCTGCACTGCCCAGCCTGGCAGCGTGGGGCAGAGGCAGAGCAGGGACTGAATCCTGCCTTGCAGGGAGGGAGCAGGGACCAGGACACCCCACAGCACAGCACAGCACAGCACAGCACAGCACAGCACAGTGGCCTCCTGCAGCCCTGCCTCCTACAAGCCCTTCCCTTCTCCAAGTGCTTCCAAGCAAACTGTCTGGAAGTCCAGGATGCCCCAACCCCCCCATGGGTCACCAGGCCCAGGGTCTGGCACCAGGGAGGAGCCTCTGCTGTGCCCCTGGTGCCAGGCACGGCCCGGGGGACGCTGGCACACGTGGGCACAGCTCAGGGGAGGGACTGCCCCAGAGCCACCTGGGGCTGCCTCAGGCCTGGAGGGCACCCTGGGGGATGCAGGCAGGAGCTCCTGATGCCCACACACCAGCACTGGCACCACACCAGGCCCCCGGCCAGGGAGGAGACAGAGCCCACACCCAGGCCCCACATCTTCCCTTCCTGTGACCCTCAGCTCTCTCCCAGAGAGGTGCCAGGACATAACAAGGAGGTGAAGTCCCTGTGACACCCCAACACCATCGAGTAATGGGGTGCCACCTGTGGGACCACACAGCCTGGGTCACCCTGAGCCATAAGTATGGCAGGGATGGGGGGTCAGGACCCACAAGTGGGGATTTAGGGGGTGTTAGACACATAAATGGGTGTTTGGGTCCCAGAGATGGGCTTTGGGGATTTGTTTGTGTTCACAGATGGGGGTCAGGGAATATTGAGACACATAAGTGGGGAGCTGAGGAGGGTTTGGATCCTTAGATGGGGTTTGAACCTCACAGATGGGGTCAGGGGTGTGTTGGGCCCCTCAGACTGGTTCTGAGGGGTGTTGGGATGGGAGGTTAAGTGGGAACAAGGACACACAGAGAGGAGTCAAGGTGGCATTGGTGTGGGACTGAGGGGTGCAGGGGCCCATAGATGAGGGTTGAAGGGACACCATCACCCTCAGATGTGGGGCAGAGGGGTTTTGTGGCATATCCAGGGCTCAGGGTGCACTTGGAGGGCACAAGAGCCATAGGCAGGCTCGGGGGCTGTTCTGGGGTCTGGCATGGGGCAGGGCCACCCCAGGAATGGTGTGGGGCACTGGAGGCACAGGTGGAGCAGGCAGCGATGTCCCCCTGTCCAGCTGCTCATGGAGCACTGTCTGGTCAGCGACAGGGACAGAGGGACAGGGACAGAGCTGGGGGTGTCCCACAGACCCCTCAGTGCCAGGGGCTGCTGCAGGAGGTGGGCACTGAGCTGGGCACGGAGAGCTGGAAGCCTCCGTGTGGGCACAGGGCACAGAAGGGTTTGCAGCTGGGAGCCCAGAACAATCCTTCACAGGACAAAACAGCTCCTAATCCTATTTTTATGCCGTGCTAGGAGCGTGCCCTACAATTCCCAAGGAGGCTCTTACGGGGACAGAGCCATCAGGCAGGAGAAGGAGAAAGCAAAAAGCCGGAGCGCCGCAGCCGGAGGGAGGCAGGGCTGGAGGATGAGCTACAGCAGCGAGCGAGGGAATCTCATTTGTATGGCCTAGAAAGGCAGCGCTGCAGGGGAACAGGAGAACGCTGTATAAATATCTAAAGGGCACTTGTGTGAGGAAGGGGAACGAAGTGACGCATGCAGCAGCCGTGGGAGGGCCGCGATGGGCCCGAGCCGGGAGCGCTCCCCAGGCAGCGGCGCTGCAGCCGGGGCACAGCGGGAGCTGCGGGACAGCGGGCACGGCACGGAGGGCACAGGAGGGACAGCGGGCACGGCACGGAGGGCACAGGGGGGACAGCGGGCACGGCACGGAGGGCACAGGGGGGACAGCGGGGCACGGCACGGAGGGCACAGAGGGACAGCGGGCACGGCACGGAGGGCACAGAGGGACAGCGGGGCACGAGGGCCTGGCACAGCTGGGGGATGCGGTGGCACCGTCCCACAGCCCACTGTCCCCACAGCCCGCTGACCCCGCTGTCCCCACAGCCACTGTCCCCACTGTCCCCGCAGCCACTGTCTCCACAGCCACTGTCCCCACAGCCCATTGTCCCCACAGCCACTGTCCCCACAACCCACTGACCCCAGAGCCACTGTCCCCACAGCCACTGTCCCCACTGTCCCCACAGCCACTGTCCCCACAGCCCACTGTCTCCACTGTCCCACAGCCCACCGTCCCCACAGCCCATTGTCCCCACAACCACTGTCCCCACAACCCACTGACCCCACAGCCCTAGCAATGACCAGGGCTAACCAGCAGTGACCAATGCTGACCAGCACTGACCAGTGCTGACCAACAGTGACCAGAGCTGACCAGATCTCTGAGGTGCTGTTCCTGCTGGCTCAGCACAGAGCTCCTGGCAGAGCCTGACCTCTCCATTCCCTTTGCCACCACAGCTTCCCAAAAGATGGAATCATTAAGGTTGAAGAAGTCCTCTGAGACCATTGAATTCGATCCTTAACCCAGCAATGCCAAGGCCACCACTAAGCCATGTCCCCAGGTGCCACAGCCACACGGTTTTTGAACACTTCTAGGATGGTGACTCCACCACTGCCCTGGGCAGCTGTGCCAGTGCCTTCCTATGAAGAAATTTTCCCTAATACCGAATCCAAACCTTCCCTGGCACCCCCTGAGGACTGAGGCATTGAAAACCCGAGTCATTTCTAGCACAGATATTCCCTGCAGAATTCCAGCCTGAGGCTGAGCTGCTGCCCCTGGCCATGAGGAACCTGCCCAGGGGAGTTTGGAGTGTCCTTGGAGCGCAGCCCCAGGCTGGGCTGTTGGGATGAGCAGGAACCCCAGCAGTGCCACAACGGAGCGCGCTCCCATCCCTGTCTGCATCCCTGCCCCTCTCCCAGCTTTTCCCTGCAAATTCGAGCTGCTTTTCACAATCACATTTGCTTTTTCTTCTTCAAAATAAAAAAAAAAAAAAAAAAAAAAAGGCTTTTCTCTGTGCCGTTGCCATGTGCAAACCCACACAAACACCAGGAAAAGCCGGCGCCGGCTCCGCAGAGCCCGTGCCCGCAGAGCCCCTGTCACAGGCAGAGCCGGCAAACAGGAGAAAAATAGATTTTCCCTTCAGCCCTTCCAGACACATGACTGAGACTTATTATAGCAATAGCAGGCACAGGGGGCTGCAGAGGCTGTCCCTGTGTGTTCCTGCTCTCGCTGCTGAGCCCCTTCCCTCCCCAGGACGGTGGGGCAGGGTCTGTGCCAGCTGCCCCAGGGCCCAGCACAGCTCAGGAAGGATTCTGGGCTCAGGAATCCCTCAGGCTCCAGCAGGAGGGAAGCCATGGAGCAGGGATCCATCAGGAGATGGTGATCCTGAGGAGCTTCCAGGAGGGAAAGGTCCAGGGAGAGCTCAGAGCCCCTTCCAGAGCCCAAAGAGGCTCCAGGAGAGCTGCAGAGGGACTGGGGACAAGGGCCTGGAATACCAGGACAAGGGGAATGGCTCCCACTGCCAGAGGGCAGGGATGGATGGGATTTTAGGAGGGAATTCTCCCCTGTGAGGGTGGGCAGGCCCTGGCACAGGGTGCCCAGAGCAGCTGTGGCTGCCCCTGGATCCCTGGAGGTGTCTTGGGCCAGGTTGGACACTGGGGCTTGGAGCAGCCTGGGACAGTGGGAGGTGTCCCTGCCATGGCAGGGGTGGCACTGGATGAGCTTGAATGTCCCTCCCAACCCAAACCATTTTAGCATTTCCCTAGGATTCCCAGCTGTTTAGCTGGCTCTGAGCCTGGTGCATGTTCCTGACCCCCCAGTTTGCAACAACACAGCACAAACCACAGAATGTGTGTGCTGGCACTGGCAGCCCTTCCTCCTCCTCCTCCTCCTCCTCCTTCTCCATCTCCGTCTCCTTCTCCTTCCCCTCTTCCTCCTCCCTCCCCACCCTCCAGCCCAGCTCTGGGGGACCATGGCACACAGTGCCAGGGGCAGGAGCTCCAGCAGAGCAGCCTTTGGGATGATTATCCCGTGTTCGCTGATCTCCAGAGGTTTGGGAACACCAGCACATCGGGCTATGGCCGTTTCTGAGTGCATCTGTAAGGACCCGGGCTCCCTGCAGGAGGGAAACGCGCTGCTGCCCCTGGGGCTCCTGCCCAGCCAGCTGTGGGTTGTCATGGAGACCACATGTGTCACATCTGTCACTCACTTCTCCCCAGGCCTGTCCAAGAAGCCAGGTCACCCCAGCCTTCCCCACGGGGCTGTGTGCCCACCCTGGATTTCGCTGTCCCCTCTGCTTTGATGCCACTGTACCCCCAAAGAGCAGCTGGGGCGGCTCCTTTGCCAGCAGCCGGGGGAGGGGCAGCACCCCAGGGCTGGGCAGGGCAGGGAGCCCCCAAAACAGAGGGACACAGGGCAGGTGGCACTGCTCACTGAGTCCTGGCACATCCATCCAGTGCAGTGTGCACATCACAGCTGGGAAGGGCTGGCTATGTGTCCTGTCTGTGTCTGTGTGTCCTGTCTGTGTGTTTGTATCCTGTCTGTGTGTCCTGTTTGTGTGTCCTGTGTGTGTGTCTGTGTGTCCTGTCTGTGTGTTTGTGCCCTGTGTGCCCTGTCTGTGTCAGCATGTCCTGTCTGTCCATGTGCCCTGTGTGCCCTGTCTGTGTGTCCTGTCTGTGTCTGTGTGTCCTATCTGTGTGTCCTGTGTGTGCGTCTGTGTGTCCTGTGTGTTTGTGCCCTGTGTGCCCTGTCTGTGTCCATGTGTCCTGTCCGTGTCTGTGTGCCCTGTGTGTCTGTGTGTCCTGTCTGTGTGCCCTGTCTGTGTGTCCTGTCTGTGTCTGTGTGTCCTGTCCGTGCCCATGTGCCCTGTGTGTCTGTGTGTCCTGTCTGTGTCCGTGTGTCCTGTCCGTGTGCCCTGTGTCTGTGTGTCCTGTCCGTGTGTCCTGTCCGTGTCCATGTGCCCTGTGTGTCCGTGTGTCCTGTCCGTGTCCGTGTGCCCAGGCTCCCCTCAGGCCCTGTGGCCCCAGGACTCAGAGCTGTGCCCTCCCTGCCTTTCCTGCCCTCCCTGGGCTCCTGGGCACAGAGCCAGGGCAGCACCTGCTGGGCCCAACAGAGCCCAGGATGGTTTGGGTGGGAAGGGATCACAACAATCACCATGTTCCAGGCACAGACACCTTCCACCAGGCTGGACAGGTCCTCGAGCCCCACCCAGCCCGGCCTTGGGCACTGCCAGGGATCCAGGGCAGCCACAGCTGCTCTGGGCACCCTGTGCCAGGGCCTCAGCAGCTGGCACAGCCCCTGCCCTGCCCAGGGCACCCAGCCCTGCTCAGCACAGCCCTGCAGGGCTGGTGTGAGGCCACCTGAGCAGAAGGCTCTTCCAAGGTCACTGCAGAGGGTGTGGGGCAGGGGAAAATGAGGAACCACCCCCAGTGTGGGTCCATTGGGGATCAGCTGGACCCACAGTGTTTCTCTTGGTTGCACATGAAGGGGTTCACCACTCCATTCCCAGAGCCAGCTAACTCAGAGGCCCTCACTATGGATCCAGGCTGGGAGAGCTGAGGATGTTCAGACTGGGGATGAGAAAGATCCAGGGAGAGCTCAGAGCCCCTTCCAGTGCCCAAAGGGGCTCCAGGCGAGCTGCAGAGGGGCTGGGGACAAGGGCCTGCAAGGACAGGACACAGGGAATGGCTCCCACTGCCAGAGGGCAGGGCTGGATGGGATATTGGGAGGAAATTGTTCCCTGTGAGGGTGGGCAGGCCCTGGCACAGGGTGCCCAGAGCAGCTGTGGCTGCCCCTGGATCCCTGGCAGTGCCCAAGGCCAGGCTGGACGGGGCTTGGAGCAAACTGGGACAGTGGCAGGTGTCCCTACCCAGGGCAGGGAATGGGACTGGATGGACTTTAATGTCCCTTCCAACCCAAACCATTTGGGGATTCCATAATTCCCTGATTCTCCACTTTCCTTCATCACTCCTCCCCAACTTGAACCCTTTCAGCCAAGCTGAGAGCAGAGGACAGCGAGAGACCCCAGGGCTGTGCAGCCCCTGTGCTGTGCCAGGGCCGTGCCTGCTGAGGGACGTGGGTGCAGTGGTGGCACTGGGGCACCCCCAGGGCTCAGGGCCAGCCATGCAGGGGGGGTGGGTGCTCAGGGGTGATGCAGGACAAAGGGGTCAGGAGCCCCTCCAGGACAGCGGCTTTTCCCCAGCAGACACCAGCCCAGAGGAGCAGCTGTGGCTCCTCCAGAGCTGGATCCCTGCCCAGATGCCTCCTGGAGCAGGAAGGATTTGTCCTGCTCCCAGGCAAAGGCCTTGGGTGTGCCTGGAGAGGCTCCTCAGCCAAGGACATGTAAACTGGCCAGGATCAGGATCCCCCATCGCAGCCCAGACTGGCTTTGGCTCCTGGCACGGATTGAGCTGCAGCCCCAGCCCTGGGGGAGCCTCCCCAGCACCTGCAGGGATCCCTGCACAGAGCACCCAGGGGTGCTGGCCCTGCCGAGGAGCTCCTGGGCCGTGGCACGGGCTCAGGGCACTGCCGGGGCTGCTCCTGAGGCAGCACATCCCACACTGCAGGCCCTGCAGGCAGAGGGCAGGGCCGGAGCTCCAGGAGAGAGCCGGGCACAGAACTCCGTGCCAGCCTGCCCTGGGCCCTGGAGGGAGCCCTGAGGGGCTGGGCTGGGCCACCGTGGCCCCAAGGCTGCACCAGCTGCTGCCTCTGCATCAGAACCCTGAGGAAGCTCCAGCTCTTCCCTCCATGAAGAATCCAGCCTTTGTCACCCTCAGGGGACAGGGAGGGGCTCCAGGGCAGGACTGCCCCACTCACAGCTCTGCTGCAGACCAGAGGTGCTGCTCCCAGTCCAGCACATCGCCCATCCAGGGGCTGCCAGGCACTGAACAGGGGAACAGCCTGTCCCAGCATGTCCCAGCATGTCCCAGCATGTCCCATCCTGTCCCCAGCATGTCCCCAGCCTGTCCCAGCCTGTCCCCAGCATGTCCCCATCCTGTCCCCATCCTGTCCCCAGCCTGTCCAGCCTGTCCCCAGCCTGTCCCCAGCCAGCCCCCAGCCTGTCCCCAGCCTGTCCCAGCCTGTCCCATCCTATCCCCAGCCTGTCCCCAGCATGTCCCCAGCCTGTCCCAGCCTGTCCCCAGCATGTCCCCATCCTGTCCCCATCCTGTCCCCAGCCTGTCCAGCCTGTCCCCAGCCTGTCCCCAGCCAGCCCCCAGCCTGTCCCCAGCCTGTCCCAGCCTGTCCCATCCTATCCCCAGCCTGTCCCCATCATGTCCCCAGCCTGTCCCCAGCCTGTCCCATCCTATCCCCAGCCTGTCCCCAGCATGTCCCAGCATGTCCCCAGCCTGTCCTCCCATCCTATCCCCAGCATGTCCCCAGCCTGTCCCCAGCCAGCCCCCAGCCTGTCCCCAGCCTGTCCCAGCCTGTCCCCAGCCTGTCCCAGCCTGTCCCAGCATGTCCCCAGCATGTCCCCAGCCTGTCCCCATCATGTCCCAGCCTGTCCCAGCCTGTCCCCAGCTTGTCCCCAGCCTGTCCCCAGCCTGTCCCAGCCTGTCCCAGCCTGTCCCAGCTTGTCCCCAGCCTGTCCCCAGCCTGTCCCCATCCTGTCCCAGCCTGTCCCAGCCTGTCCCAGCTTGTCCCCAGCCTGTCCCATCCTGTCCCCAGCATGTCCCCATCCTGTTCCATCCTAACCCCAACCTGTCCCAACCTGTCCCAGCATGTCCCAGCCTGTCCCAGCCTGTCCTCAGCCTGTCTCATCCTGTCCCAGCCTGTCCCCATCCTGTTCCATCCTAACCCCAACCTGTCCCAACCTGTCCCAGCATGTCCCA